>NC_041388.1:591149900-591205631 GCF_002162155.2 Triticum dicoccoides | reverse complement strand
CCTGGCGGCGGGGATGTGGGCGCACGCACACGTGGCGGGCGGCGATTGGACGTGGGGGCGGCGGCGGACGTGTCCGGTCGGCGCGCGGAGGATTTTTCTAGGGTTTTGGACGAGGAGATCCGGGATTTCGGAGGAGGGGCTATTTATAGGCATAAGTGGAGCTAGGAGAGTCCAAATGAGGTGCGGTTTTCGGCCACGCGATCGTGATCGAATGCTCTAGGATATGGAGCAGAGTTTGGTGGGTTTTGGGCCAAATTGAAGGGGTGTTGGGCTGCAACACAGACGAGGCCTTTTAGGTCCCTCGGTTAACCGTTGGAGTATCAAATGAAGTCCAAATGATACGAAACTTGACAGGCGGTCTACCGGTAGTAAACCAAGGCCGCTTGGCAAGTCTCGGTCCAATCTGGAAATGTTTAATCCCAACACACGAAAGAAAGCTAGAAATGACCACCGGAGGAGAACGAAGCGCCGGAATGCAAAACGGACAACGGGGAAAATGCTCGAATGCATGAGATGAACACATATGCAAATGCAATGCCCATGATGACATGATATGAGATGCATGACAACGAAAAACAACACACGGAGACAAAGACCCAAACCCGAGAAATAAATATAACTTAACGCCGGAAACGGCAAGAGTTGGAGTACAAATTGGGAAAGTTACATCCAGGGCGTTACACCAGATACTGAGGACTTTGGGTGGCCATAGGATTACCTTCTGGCCTTGCCGGATCAGAAGAAACCCTCCGCGACGACACCTCGGGGTCACCCGCCTCGTGAGGCGGTGTGGCAGGGGGAGGCGTTTCGCTCTCCATCATCTCTGGAAGAAGATCCCCTGAAGACGAGCTCTGCTGAGAAGGGCTAAGATCTGAACTGCAAGATAAATGCTTCGATTATTTTTCCTCAGAAGTAAAGCGAGATATTTTCATTATTAAGTACCCTTTTACTTACAGCTCGGTGGAGGGATGATCCCCTTGAGGGCATAGTGCGGCCAGGGTACCCCCCAGGGCAGGACCCTTCGGCGGAGATTTCTTCCCCCGTTTGGAGACCATTGTCTCCGGGTCCTCAGAGGCGGTTATCTTCCTTCCCTAGGGAGAGGAAGTTCTAGTTCCTCCTTCCCGGCTAACCTCCTTCGCGAAGGCGCTAGCCTCCTTGTTCCCCCCTTTATCTTCTCCTGAGGGCGCTTGATTAGGCCTGATCTCCAGCATCCTGGTTAGCACGGGATTTGGTGAGGTCTCAGGGAGGGGGGCCGGACACCTGATCAACTTTGCTTTCGCTATCCAATCCTGGTCAAAGAGCAGATTTTTTAGGGCAACATTGTGATATATAAACGGACAGCGTGTTTGGGTGCGGGGCTACTTACTTGGGTATCCGTGCGATTGTAGCTCAGACCTGCATCTTCAATGATGTCCGGACACATTATTTGTGGTACGAAGAACAATTTGTACATCTCTTCATGCGTCATGCCGAGGAAATGTTGAATAGCTCACGGTCCTTCCGGGTTAAATTCCCACATGCGAAGGGGCCGGCATTTGCAAGGCTGGACTTGACGAACTAGCATAACTTGCACTAGCATAACTTGCATTACCATAACCAGACTGAAATCTCTCTCAAAGAGATCTCGGATGCGGCTTTGAAGTATTGGCACGTCCTTGGCTGGGCCCCAGCTCAGCCCCCTGCTGATCCATGACATCAGTTGTGGTGGGGGGCCTGAGCGAAAGGTGGGGGCAGCTACCCACTTGGCACTTCGGGGAGCTGTGATGTAGAACCACTCCTGCTGCCACAATCCGGACACCTCTGGGAAGCAACCCTCGGGCCATGGAGCATCAGTGATTTTGCTTATTAAAGCGCCTCTGCACGCTGCGTGCTGCCCCTTGATCATCTTCAGCTTCAAATCGAAGGTCTTGAGCCACAGGCCGAAGTGAGATGTAACGTGGAGGAAGGCCTCACATACGACAATAACTGTCGAGATGTGAAGAAGGGAATCCGGGGCCAGATCGTGAAAATCTAGCCCATAATAGAACATAAGACCCCTAACAAAGGGATCCAGAGTGAGGCCTAGTCCTCGGAGGAAGTGGGAGACGAACACGACGCTCTCGTTGGGTTCGGGAGTAGGGACGACCTGCCCTCGGGTAGGCAGCCGATGTGAAATTTCGGCGGTCAGATATCTGGCCTCTCTCAACTTCTTGATGTCCTCCTCCATGATGGAGGAAGGCATCCACCGACCTTGAAGGTTGGATCCGGACATAGTTGAAGGTTCGAAGCACCTGACCTGAGTTTTGGGTGTTAGAACTCGAGGCAGGGGAAGGATTTGATTGAGCATGAGAGGGAAAAAAGAAAAAAGTTGTGTCCCCTTTATAAAGAGGGTGAATATCAAGTGTCCTCCTCGTGACCGTTTGGGACTTGCCTAAGATCTAGGAGTCCTACCAATAGGCACGGTTGGGTTACCCACGTCCGTATTGATGAGAATCCCGTAATAAAGGGGACACGATCTCTGCTTCGACAAGACGTGCGAAGGAAACCGCCTCGCGAAACACGCTGAGATGGGTTATGAAAAATGATTCGAATAAAGACATGGCTGTGGCGTGATGTCACACTATGGGGTACGTCAGCAGATTAGATTTGTGGAAATATTAATCTCTCTACGGTGGTATGTGGTTCTTGTTTTGCAGAGCCGGACACGTTCCTCGTGTTCAAAATCTTCTATGAAGTATTCGGAGGAGGAACCCGCCTTGCAATGCCGAAGACAATCTGCGCACCGGACTCATCGTCATTGAAGTCTGGTTCAGGGGCTACTAAGGGAGTCCTGGATTAGGGGGTATCCGGACAGCCGGACTATATCCTTTGGCCGGACTGTTGGACTATGAAGATACAAGATTGAAGACTTTGTCCCGTGTCCGAATGGGACTCTCCATGGCGTGGAAGGCAAGCTTGGCAATACGGATATGTAGATCTCCTTCCTTGTAACCGACTCTGTGTAACCCTAGCCCCTCCGTCGTCTGTATAAACCGGAGGGTTTAGTCCGTAGGACCAACAACAACAATCATACCATAGGCTAGCTTCTATGGTTTAGCCTCTTCGATCTTGTGGTAGATCAACTCTTGTAATACTCATATCATCAAGATCAATCAAGCAGGAGTAGGGTTTTACCTCCATCGAGAGGGCCCGAACCTGGGTAAAAACATCGTGTCCCCCGTCTCCTGTTACCATCCTCCTAGACGCACAGTTCGGGACCCCCTACCCGAGATCCGCCGGTTTTGACACCGACAGCCGGGTCATCCGAACGTGTACCTCAAACTGGGTGAAGCCGAAAGCCAGCATTCTTAAGGGAATATTCGATCGGAGGACTAAAGATGTTTTTATATTTCTCCCACTATGAACCCCTATGCCTGGTTTCCACGCATACCCTGGTCTATTTTGCTGCTCAGGTATTCAGAAACACTCCGCACCTTTGGGTCCAGAGGTCGAAGCGAAAAGGTCGGCCATGACAATCGTTTTAAAATCCAGCTAGGGACAAATATGTCAATGAAAGTACATAGTCACTTGGACTCAAAAATTTCCTCCTCTATACCGTCTAACAGGCTTTCTAGATTACAATCCTATTGGGAATATTTGGAGGCTACTTCTACTTGGTCATATACCAAATTAATGGGAATTTCATTCCCATTCGGCCCTAGAGGTCTGACCCGGGCCATACGATTTGGATCAAGCTTGGTATACCGTGTTTTTACCATGGCCCAGGCCTCTTGCGCACCTTCCCAGCAGGCTGATATCTTCCATAATCGAATACGCCGCCGTGCCCCTTTGAATACCTCCACGATCTCCGCCATACCTCCTGGAGGAGAGGCGGATGGCCATAAAGCCTTGGCAACACTCCACATTGCTTGCCGAACTCGCTCGTGCATCCGGGACAGCTCTTGTTCTAGGTCACCTTGAGATCCGGACATCTCCTCTTCGGGACAGCCAGTCAGCATACCTGCAGACATAATTCTGTGAGTTCCTGCCATCGCTGAACGATAGGGAGGCAAGTTTGAAAAGCATACTAAATATGCCGCCTTGTAGCCTCCTATTCTCCTTAACAGCGTCAGCTAGTTGGGGTCGAACATCTTTTAGTTCTTTGCCCAGTTGGGTATGGGAATCCTGCAGCTTGTTCTTTTCCTCCCTGACCCGCGTCAGCACAGGCTCGCCTGCCGCATGTTGCCTTTTGGCCTCCCCATCAGCCTGGGCGACCATCAATTTTTATCTTTGTTGGTCTAGCGATGCTGTCAGCAGAAACACAACAGTATTAATATAACTGGTATATGATTTTACTTTCTTATAATGGGGAGAAGCACTACCAGGCAGTGCCTCCTTGGGTTTTTCCAATTCGGCGGTAGCCGTAGTTAGGTGAGTCTGACACTTTTCCAGCTCTTGAGACAACAGGCTATTCTTCTCCATAAGTGCCTGATTATACAATGATCTTTAAATCAGTTGTATCAACTGCTTTAAGTCTCGGGGGCCACTGGTATATGATTATTAAATCTACACTTACCCTCATATCTTTTAGATGTTGGCCCGTGGCTCTGGCAAGTCCATCCTGAGCAGCTCGGATATACGCATCGATCGAGCTGAAGGTATCGAATGCCTCCTTTGAAAAGCTGAGGTCATGGAGAGCGGCCCTCCGATGATGATGATTCATAGTGCTCTCCACTTCAGAGCTCGTGACGGACATATTGTCCGAATTCTCTGGGGAAGGACAGTCCGGCACCATTCCCGTGTCAGCCCCCGTCCTTAGGGCAGGGTCTGGAACTTGACTAGTGGAGGCACGACCGACAGCATCCTCGGACATAGTCTGGCAGACATTTTTCCTGATAGAATGCGGCGGATGACATCACTATTTGATGTGGCGACCAGGAGGCATATTTTTAAAAGAAAGCTTACCTCTTTGATGAAGGTTTTGCCGTATTATCGTTTGCCTTTCTCTTCAAAGATGTGCTCGGGGCGGGCACCGCTCTCCTCGAAGATGCTTCTGGTGCGCGTTGCGGCGTCGAGCGCCTACCCTTTGGAGCACGAAACAGTGCGATGGGTGAGGCATAATAAGGAAGCTCTTTCGAAGAAGGTGTCTCTTAAAATTACTTACATGCGAAGCAGGAAGGAGACTGGGATAATCGGCAATGATGGGCACTTCCGTACCATCATAGCTCGTCTAGTAGAATACTCCATTCTCAAGCTCCACAAATATTTCCGGATCTTCTTCGAATCCGGGGTCAAGGTCCCGGTTGTGACCCTCCAGCTAAGGGGGCAGCTATAGATCCCCTCGGTAGCCTTCCGCCATTCCTATTGCGAGTGGATATGTTACTATCCATTAGAAATGATTTAAGGAGAGGATTGAGTAAAATGGTGGGATTGGGACTTACCAAGCTAGGAGGATTATACATGGAAAATCCATCTCGACATTGGAGACGAGTGAACTCCTCCTTTTCCCCTTTGTATAGTTCGGCCAATATTTTGGACAAAGCGGCGGGTTTTTTTTTGGACCCTTCCAACGGCAGCGTGAGGTGTCATCTTCCCCATTATAGTGCAACATGGGTAGCCCTATGTATTGGAGTGGTTGGACCCCCCGCACTATAGAAATTGCCATTACCTCAATTATTGATAATCCGGACTGGGCGAGCATCTTAATCTTGCCCATCAACTGACTGACTTCCATGCTATCCTCCTCCTCGAGGCTCCGAGGGCGCCAGCTGTGGCGTTTCTTCAATGGAGCGCTTGAAAATTTTGGGAGACCCATTCGAACTGGGTCAGGAAGAGCGAAGTCGTCAATATAGAACCATTCAGAAGGCCACTCATAGGATGCCTTCTTCAGCGTGCCGGACAGGTATCCGGTCCCGGCGACACGCCATACATCGGCTCCTCCCACTTTGAATATTAAACCCCCTTTGTTACGAATGATGAGGCAGAACAATTTCCTCCATAATTCAAAATGGGCCTCACAGCCCAGGAATAGCCCACAAAGAGCAACGTAACCCGCAATGTGCAGGATGGAGGCAGGAGTAAAATTGTGCAGTTGGAGGCCATAATACTCCAGAAGTCCTTGGAGGAATGGGTGGATTGGAAATCCGACGCCTCTTAGTAAGTAGGGAATGAAGCACACTCGTTCCCCCTGGATGGATTGGGGAAATTGTTGGGGAACGTAGTAATTTCAAAACAAATCCTACGCACACACAGGATCATGGTGATGCATAGCAACGAGAGGGAAGAGTGTGTCCACGTACCCTCGTAGACCAAATGCGGAAGCGTTAGCACAACGCGGTTGATGTAGTCGTACGTCTTCACGATCCGACCGATCCAAGTATCGAGTGCACGACACCTCCGAGTTCTGCACACGTTCAACTCGATGATGTCCCACGAGCTCCGATCCAGCAAAGCTTCATAGGAGAGTTTCGTCAGCACGACGGCGTGGTGACGGTGATGATGATGCTACCGACGCAAGGCTTTGCCTAAGCACCGCTACGATATGATCGAGGTGGATTATGGTGGAGGGGGGCACCGCACACGGCTAAGAGATCAATGATCAATTGTTGTGTCTTTGGGGTTCCCCCCTACCCCCGTATATAAAGGACGGGAGGAGGAGAGGGCCGGCCAAGGTGAGAGGCGCGCCCAAGGGGGGGGGCAATCCTACTCCAGGTAGGTTTGCCCCCGCTTTCCTAGTCCTAGTAGGAGAGGGGAAGGAAAGGGAGAGGAGGAGAAGGAAAGAGGGGGCCGGCCCCCTTGCCCTAAACCAATTCGGTTTGGGCCTTGGGGGGCGCGCCCCACACTCCCCTTGCTGCCCTCTATTTCCACTATGGCCCATTAGCCCCCCGGGGGGTTCCGGTAACCCCCGGTACTCCGGTATATATCTGAAACCTTCCGGAACCTTTCTGGTGTCTGAACATAGTCGTCCAATATATTGATCTTTACGTCTCAACCATTTCGAGACTCCTCTTTATGTCAATGATCATATCCGGGACTCTGAACTACCTTCGGTACATCAAAACACAAAAACTCATAATAGCGATCGTCATCGAACTTTAAGCGTGCAGATCCTATGGGTTCGAGAACTATCTAGACATGACCGGGACACGTCTTCGGTCCATAACCAATAGCGGAATCTGGATGCTCATATTGGCTCCCACATATTCTACGAAGATCTTTATCGGTCAAACCGCATAACAACATACGTTGTTCCCTTTGTCATCGGTATGTTACTTTCCCCTAGATTCGATCGTCGATATTTCAATACCTAGTTCAATCTTGTTACCGGCAAGTTTCTTTACTCGTTTCGTAATACATCATCCCGCAACTAACTCATTAGTTACAATGCTTGCAAGGCTTATAGTGATGTGCATTACCGAGTGGGCCCAGAGATACCTCTCCGACAATCGGAGTGACAAATCCTAATCTCGAAATATGCCAACTCAACAAGTACCTTCGGAGACACCTGTAGAGCACCTTTATAATCACCCAGTTACATTGTAAGGTTTGGTAGCACACAAAGTGTTCTTCTGGTAAACAGGAGTTCCATAATCTCATAGTCATAGGAACATGTATAAGTCATGAAGAAAGTAGTAGAAACAAACTAAATGATCATTGTGCTAAGCTAATGGAATGGGTCAAGTCAATCACATCATTCTCCTAATGATGTGATCCTGTTAATCAAATGACAACTCATGTCTATGGCTAGGAAACATAACCATCTTTGATCAATGAGCTAGTCAAGTAGAGGCATACTAGTGACACTCTGTATATCTATGTATTCACACATGTATCATGTTTCCAGTTAATACAATTTTAGCATGAATAATAAACATTTATCATGATATAAGGAAATAAATAATAACTTTATTATTGCCTCTAGGGCATATTTCCTTCAGAAATTCTCCGCCTGAACCCCGCCGTTGTAGGATGTCGATCCTGCTCGGACGGGATTAGATCCGCGGGGGGAAGAAAGCCCTGTTTTTTAGCTTCGTCAGCTGACCGTGAGATACGAAACATCTCTCCCAATCACCTTTTTTAGAGCCGTGGGGACAAGAGGAAGAGATGGGAGCGCTAGCCATGTTGGAGTGGTTCCTCCTAGCGAGATCTGAGGATTTTTTCGCAGGGAGTGGAATGGATCTAAGATCTAATCCCTTTATATAGGTGCCTTTCTTGTATGGTCAGGGTGATATGTGTAAAAATACCCCGACCTCTCGTATTCGCTCGACACGTGGAAGATGAAGTCAGGAAGGCGTGGAAGCCGATGGGCGCGACAGTAAATGGAAGGCCGAATACTACTCTTTAAGTTAGGGACTTTGAAGTAATCGGAAGGGGAACCCGCCTTGCAATGCCGAAGATAGTCTGCGTGCCGGATACCTCATCATTGAAGCCTGGTTTGGGGGCTACTGAGGGAGTCCTGGACTAAGGGGTCCTCGGGCGTCCGACCTGTTGGGCATGGGCCGGACTGATGGGTTATGAAGAAACAAGACCGAAGAATCACACCTGTGTCCGGATGGGACTCTCCTTGGTGTGGATGGAAAGCTTGGCGTTCAGATATGAAGATTCCTTTCTCTGTAACCGACTTTATATAACCCTAGTCCCCTCCGGTGTCTATATAAACCGGAGGGGTTTGTCCGTAGAGACAATCATAATCATATAGGCTAGACTTCTAGGGTTTTAGCCATTACGATCTCGAGGTAGATCCACTCTTGTAATACTCATATTCATCAAGATCAATCAAGCAAGAAGTAGGGTATTACCTCCATAGAGAGGGCCCGAACCTGGGTAAACATCGTGTCCCCTGTCCCCTGTTACCATCAACCTTAGACGCATAGTTCGGGACCCCCTACCTGAGATCCGCTGGTTTTGACACCGACATCAAGCCTCTTAAGTGAACGTGTAAGACGATGATAAAGACTCAGCTTCGAAGAAGTGAAACGACAAAGGCCCTGAATTATCAGGGATGCCAGCTTTATTATACTGTTTATAATATATACATCATCAAACTATGTACATCAGGAGAGCCGGTGGCTCAAGTATAGTAGGGCCGAAGATGAGCAATATTCCATGACCGGCGGGTCTCCTCCTCCGATGTGCGTGAGTCCTTGTGGTCTCGAACGTCGATAAGATAGTATGACCCATCATGCAGATTCTTGCTAACCACAAAAGGTCCTTCCCAAGGTGGGGATAATTTATGCATATTAGTTTGATCCTGGATAAGCGAGAGCGCCAAGTCGCCTTCTTGAAAGGTCCTGGTTTTGACCCGACGGCTGTCATAACGACATAGATCTTGTTCATAAATCGCTGAATGAGTCGTCGTGAGATCACGCTCCTCATCTAACAGGTCGAGTGCATTCTGACGCGCTATTTAAATATCAGCTTCAACATAAGCCACCACACGGGGCGAATCATGACGGATGTCACTAGGGAGAACCGCCTCTGCTCCATAAATCATGAAGAAAGGTGTGTAACCCATAGATCTGTTGGGGGTTGTACTGATACTCCATAACACCGAAGGTAACTCTCGACCCAACAGCCCGGCGTTCTTTGCAAGGAACCACAAGCCGGGGCTTGATGCCTCACATAATCTCTTGATTAGCTCCTTCCGCTTGACCATTAGACCGGGGGTGAGCCACGGAGGAAACATCAAGTCGAATATGCTCTTGTTGACAAAAAATTCATAGCACCCTTAGACAGATTAGTGCCATTATCCGTTATAATGTTGTGGGGAAAGCCAAAACGGAAGATCACCTTCTTGATGAATTGAACCGCTGTTGCTGCAGCACACTTACTAACCGGCTCTGCTTCAACCCACTTAGTGAACTTATCAACTGCCACCAAAAGGTGGGTTTTCTTATCTTTGGACCTATTGAAAGGCCCGACCATATCAAGCCCCAGGTCGCAAACGACCAAGTAATTGGAATCATCCTCAACTCTTGAGCCGGAACATGAGCTCGTCGTGAAAACTACTGACAACCATCACATTTACTGACCAAATCCTCAGCATCAGCATGAGCCGTTGAAAGTGCGTTATATCGACTAGAGGGGGGGTGAATAGGCGATTTTTATGAAATTCTTCACTGAGGAATTTGCCGGTGAGGAAATTCCTTAGCGAAGAACTACTAGCAGCGGAACAAGTACTCAAAAGTAAACACAACAGAATACAAACATAGTCATCATGATGAAAATGAAGACAGGCACAGAGTACAGGAAGCGTAATCACAGGATAACACAGGATGAAGACAAGTAGACTGAAGAAATTGAACTGAGGAAATTGAGAAAGTCTTCAGTCAAAGTCTTCAAACACAGATATGAACAAACATACAGCACAGTTATGAGGAAATGAAAGAGTTGAGGAAATAGAACCAGTAAGCTTGGTGAAGACAATGATTTGGTAGACCAGTTCCAACTGTTGTCTCAGTTGTACGTCTGGTTGGAGCGGCTGAGTATTTAAACTCGAGGACACACAGTCCCGGACACCCAGTCAAGGACACTTAGTCCAAGACACCCAGTCCTCACCGTATTCTCCTTGAACTAAGGTCACACAAACCTCGTCCAATCACTCGTGGTAAGTCTTCAGGCGACTTCCAAACCTTCACAAACTTGGTCACCCGGCGATCCACAATTCCTCTTCGATGCTCTAGACCATGACGCCTAACCGTCTGGAAGAAGCATAGTCTTCAAAGGTAACAAGCGTCGGATCCACTCAGGATCAATCTCTTAAGTGATGCTCAATCACTTGGGGTTTGTAGGTGTTTGGGTTTTGGGTTTTTGGTTTTTCCTCACTTAATGATTTTCGCTCAAAGTCCTCAGAGGATGGGTTGCTCTCAAATGACAAGTGTCAGTTTCTCTCAGAGCAGCCAACCAGCTAGTGTTTGTAGGGGGCGGCTATTTATAGCCTAGGGAGCAGCCCGACATGATAAGACATAAATGCCCTTCAATGATATGACCGTTAGGTGGATAGATATTTTGGAACAGCTGGCGCATAGCACAACAACGGTTGGAATTTTGAGTACCAAAATCCTCAGGGCTATCATGTTACTCACTGTGTAGGCAATCCGCACTGGCGAATTCCTAACTCCTCAGTCAGGACAAATTCCTCAGAGACTAGAAGAACTTTGTCTCTGTCACTGAAGAAATTGACTGAACTGTATGAGATTTCCAATGGCTTCACTCGATGGGATTGGTAGGTGTAGGATTTTGAGTTGAGCATCACATGGAAATTTTTCCTTAGTATTTCCTCAACCCCCTTTAACAGTACGGTGTTTCCTATGACTCAAGAAAGAGAAAAACAAAACTATAAAAACGAAAGTCTTCAAGCTTCATATTCCTCGCATGAATATCAAGTCTTCACGGACACACCAATTTCTTCACTTTCAAAGCCTTCATGAAAGTCTTCAGAAATACCAAAATCTTCAGTCGAAGATATTCATTTTTAGGGGTCGACTTTTCCTGTAAATATCAAACTCCTCATAGACCTATAGACCTGTGTACACTCACACACGCATTAGTCTCTTAACCTATAAGTCTTCAATACACCAAAATCACTAAGGGGCACCAGATGCACTTACAATCTCCCCCTTTTTGGTGATTGATGACAATATAGGTTAAGTTTTCAACGGGGGTAAACATATGAAGTGCAAATACTGATATTGAGGAATTTGATTGCAAGATATAGAAGAACTCCCCCTAAAGATGTGCATAGTGAGGAATTTTCTTTTGAAGCAATGCACACTTGAAGAGTTGAATCATGGAGATCTCCCCCTAGATCTTGTAATTCATACACGCATTTAACATATAATATGAAGAGTTTGAAATGCATGATGAAATATGGTGCCTGATGAAATTCAGCATGCGTGCAATAATATTAATGAGGAATAAGCATGCAGAAAAGAGTATCAAAGCATGGTGCATCAAAAGTATCAGAGCACCATCGGGTTTAAGATTACAACTCGATCCAATAAAGTTTCAGAAGAACGAGAGTTGTAACTTAGAAAAAAACGTTGGATATGGGCGATAAAATAGACCCGCTTGAAGACTAACTCAAATTTTCTCCCCTTTGTCATCAAATGACCAAAAGGATCGAAACTGAGGACTAACGCCCCTGAAGATAATCAGGTTGATGAAGGAGCGCCATCGTTGTTGGGGTCGTTGGTTGATGTAGGGCCTGCCGCAGTGTCGTGTAAATCTTCATGTTCATCAGTGTCGCGCGATGAAGAATATGAGCTGGCCACCAGAGAAGGAACCTTGACCTTCTTGAATTTCTTCGGTGGAGGTGTAGACCAGTCAAAATCTTCATTAAGACCCATGTTCTTCAGATCTTCTTCACCATACAGATGAGACAGGATTGCCCAGGTGCGACCAAAGACTTGATGGAGGTAGTAGTGGTTTTTCTTCACTGCATTGTGTGTGGCAGTCAAGTTGTGAAGAAGTGAACCAAACTGACGCTTAACCCATTTGTGATTTTGATCCACCTTCTGGTGAAGACTAAGCAGAAGTTCACGGTCTGTCATCACGCGCGGAGCAGTGGCTTGAGGAGTGGACTTGGGAGCATTGGCAGAGTCATGTGTGGCAGAGTCATCATTGGTGGAATAAGATGCAGCTTTGCGAAACTGACCATCCAATGGACGAATGCCTTCATCAATTACAGCTGGTGCCTTGCCCTTTCCATCAACTGAGGAATATGTCTGCTTGAGGACTTCAATTGGGGGCAAGTAGCTGAGATGATTCTGGAAATCAGCTTTGTAGTTGAGTGAAGACCTGGTCCTGAGGAATCTCATGATCCAAGGTGCATAAGGCTTCAGCTCAAACGGAGACAGTGCAACATTGGCCATAGTCCTCATGAAGAAATCGTGATAGTTGACAAGAATGCCATGAACGATGTTGAATACCAGATTCTTCATGATGCCAACAATTTCCTCATCAGATGAGTCGTGGCCTTTGATAGGACTGATTGTCCTCGTAAGAATACGATAGACAGTTCTTAGCACGTACATCAATTCCTTCAGGAGGATTTTTGTTCGTGGTGCCTGACCTGGTTTCAAAGGCTTCATCAGCACTTGCATGTAATGATGTGTGAGCTCAGGTTCACTGTAGATGCATCGAGCTTCTTCAAGGGGAGGACTGAGTGGTAGAGCACGAAGCAATTCAGAGGCTGGTGCAGTGTAGTGAGTGTTTTCAGACATCCAGTCCAGCACCCATGAATTCACATGTTCAGCATTTTCGGTGATGTGCAGCGTTGCATAGAATTGAAGAATCAGTTCTTCATTCCAATCGCAGATGTCGGAGCAAAAATTGAGCAGTCCAGTGTCGTGAAGAACACTGAGGACTGGTGCGAAGCACGGCAGAGATTCCATATCCACGTGAGGAATATGCTCATGGTAGAAAATCTTCTCCTTGTTGAACAGCACTGAGGAATAGAAATTGGCTTGACTAGCAGTCCAGAAATGCCTCTTCCTAATGCGAGCAGAGTCATATGGGTTATAATCTTTGAAGAATACGTGCTCGCCGAAGAAATCATCAGCCTTGAACTTTTTCTTGCGTGAGAATGGATCCTTTGGCTTTGGCAGAGGAGTGTCAGTGAGTTGCATCACGACCTCAGGAATCTCAATTGCAGGTTCTTCAGGCTGAGGAATTTCTGGTTCTTCCTCAGTGGCAGTTTGCGTAGTTGGTTGTTCAGCAGCATCAGTTTCTTCAGCGCTAGTGGCTGGAATTTCCTCATGGACAGATGCAGTGGGATGAGTTTCTTCAGAGCCCATGTGAACAGTTTGTGTGGGGGACTAAGGAATTTGCTGTAGAGGGGTGAACATTGGAGAGTTTGGATGCTGACTTTCCCAGAATTCATCACTGATTACGGGTGTGGAGCAGCCAATGTCCACATCTTCATCTTCCATTTCTTCAACGCCAGCCTCTTCAGCTGTGAACTGAGGCATAGGCGAGGAGATGATAGTTGTTGAAGGGATCGCATCCACTTCAATTTCTTCATCCAACGGTTCAGACGAAGCGGCAGAAGGAGTTTCTTCATCAGATCCGCTGGGGATCACATATTCTTTGTCAAAAGGAACAAGGTCCTTTGATGGCCTGGTTGAGATGGGAATAGCATCAATCGGATGTGCAAATGAGCTTGTCATAGGCTTCATTTTCTTCGGAGCTGAAGAATCTGAAGCAGCTGATACTTTCCTTTTCTTCACTGCAGCATGCTCTGTAGCCTTGGTCTTCTTCACATCTGATGCAGATGGAAGGATTGGAGTTGAAGTTGGTGCAGGAGCAGCTGAGGAATCTGGTTGATTTTCTTTAGGCACAACTGATGCAGTTGCCCTGAGTTCTTCAGTTTCTTCAGGCACACCACTAGTGGGTGCCCTGGCAATTTCTTCAGTGGCTGGAATGCAGTCATCAGCCCTGGAACTCACATTTTCTTCAGCAGCCTGATTGTCATCAGCGGTGCTGGCATGTTCTTCAGTCGGCTGAGCAGATGCTTCAGCCTGGGGAATTTCCTGTTGCGTTGGGGCAGCAACATTTGAAATGAACTGTTCAGTTATCTTTACAAATCTAACTTTGGATCCTTGCCAATCAGCATAGTAGGCTTGGAAGTCATCGCTGAGGGTTTTGATTTCAGATTGGATTTTTACAAGTTCATCAGTGGTCATAGTGACAATGTTGTTCTTCAGGTACTTCTCCTTTCTGTACTGGGCCTTCTTGATCTGTCTGGCCTGATCATATTTCCATTTCTCCTCTTGGATGAAATGAGTCAGCATGTGATTTTGACCAGGCGTCAGCTTGAAGTCAGGCATAGGAGTATTTGGGTCCTTGTGCCAGAGATCAATGTAGTCGAGGATAAGCTTGGGATCCAAAAGCAGTGGCACAGGTGTGCCTTTGGCTCTAGCGGCCCTAACTTGTCTATCTCTGATGATTTCTGCAAGTTCATCATCATCAACTTCATCTTCTTCAGGTGGCACTTGGAAAGCGACTTGCTTCTTTTGAGAACATGGCCGAGGACCTCGTCCAGCAGTTGCCTTGGTCTTCAATAGAGTGGGGCCAGATGAAGAATTTGGTGCGGCTGAGGAGCTTGCTGAGACACCAGAGGCAATGGAGATGCATGTAGTCCTTTGGCACGAGGCCAGATGCGCAGGTGTTGAGGACTTTGTCGGAACAACTAAGGACTTTGGAGGAGGTGCTGAGGATTTTGAAGGAGCAGCTTGAGGGATTGGTCGTGAGGACCTTGAAGAGTCTGGCCGTGAGGGCGCAGCTGAGGAACTTGGCCGTGAGGGCACTGTTGGTGAAGCACTTGTCTTACGAGCAGGCTTCTTAGGCATGGATTTCCTCGGCTTGACAAAGGCCTCAGTAGAGGCAGCAGCAGCCACAGCAGAGTCTTCATTGAATTTCCTCACTACTTCTCTGGCTTGCTTGGCCAACTTGCCTTGGCGCTTGGCCCATTCATCAGGATAGTCCTCACCGCGCTTGAGGCTGGTGGGATCTGCTACTTGGCCAGGTGCCAATGGAGCTCTTGGGCATGGAGGATTGAGTGCCAATTTCTTCATGAACTTAGGAGTGACATATCTGTACTCCCTCCATTCTCTTGCCCATCTGTTTGCACACTTTACGCTCATTCTTGGTTTCCTCAGTAGGTGTGCAGTACCCAGCATATATGTCATCAGGGATCTCAAACGTTGTATTTACCTCAGGCCTCTTTCCTCCCTTCTGTGGCTTCTTACCATCAGCCATTTTCTTCAGTTGAGGAATTTGAACAATTGAATTCTCTGAAGAAGAATGCAACTTTTCTTCGAGGAACGCTGCAAATGAGTTAAGTTGATCAGAACCTAGTGATTCAGCAGCTGACATGTGTACCTGTGAACAGAGTATAGTTGCGAGGAATTTGGAGAGGTCATATGCGTTCTCAGAAGGTTTTGTAAAAAGAACAAGTTTGAGGAATTTGACCAGATGGGTCTTGAAGATTTTCACTAAGCGTTCTTTGTCTTAGGTTCCAGAGTTGTATAGATCGAAGATCCACACAATTGAGGAATCTTGAAGAAAAATGATGCTTAGAGAAACGAATCAAGAACAGATGACATGTGAGGTGTTTAGTGTGTGAAGATTTGAAGAATAAAACACCTATGAAGATTTTATAGAAAAACTTCGAATCAAGGAGGGCAGTAAAAGTAACTTTTAATTACCCTAAATGAAGAACACCATGAACAGTGAAGTGGAGAGGTGAAGTTCGTCGGTGTAGATCTTCCACGCCCTAACTTGGCGGAGGAAGACGGCTACGGCGGTGGCGGAGTGAAGATTTCCGCGGTCGGTGTGAGTACGACGACGACGAGGTCGAGGCAGTGAAGCTCTTCCTCACCGGCGACGATGGAGTAGCGGCGGCGCTAGGGTTTGGGAAGCTCGAGTGGGAGAGAGATATCGAGCGGAGTAAAGGAAGTGAGGAAGGGATGAGGGGGTATTTATAGTAGCAGCGAAAAACTGTTCGCCCGAAGATTTGGGACGAACGTGCCCCTGACCTTTCTCCTTTGCACAACATGTGTCACCCACGTACTCTGTAGTGGAGATCATGTAAGATCGTGGGTGAATTAAAAAAATTATCATGGGATGTGGAACGATTTGAGCGGAAAAACCGAAAATTTGGATAAGATGAGTTTTAATGTTCCGTTCTCAATTTCTTCAGCTGACAAGGACACAATGAAGATTTTGAACGAGTTTAAATAGAACGCACATGAAGAATTTGTGAACAGATTGGGTTGAGTATAGCATAGAGGGGAAGGGTCCGATCACATTCACTTAGCAGAAAACCAACTTGAAGAAATAGCAATAAGTGAATGCTGTAGAGGACATAAACTCATATATATATATATATAGCCAATGAAGAAAAACAACGGAACCAGTGAAGACTATGCAAAGTTGAAGAATATGAATAATTTGAGGAATTTCAACTTTTGGTGGTGGTGTGACCCACCGTATAAGAATGATGATTTCAGACACCGCGTACAATTATCGTAGGGTTCTGAGAATCAAATTCTTCATTAATTTCTTCACACTAAGAGTGTTATTCTTCATTGATTGAAGTAAAATGTTTCTTCATGTGTTGCACATCTAAGTCATCAATTTTGCATAAGTGTTAGGATGAGTGTCCTTTTCAAAGAACATTCGAAGATTCTAGGATATTTAGCTCACACCGCAACTTGCTAAATCTCTTCTCATCCAAGGGCTTTGTGAAGATATCGGCTAGCTGTTCTTCAGTCTTCACATGCTCAACAGAAATGTTGCCCTTCAACACATGATCACAAAGAAAATGATGACGAATCTGAATGTGCTTTGTCTTCGAGTGCTGAACTGGGTTGTGAGCAATCTTGATGGCACTCTCATTGTCACATAAGAGAGGCACATTCTTCATGTTGACGCCGTAGTCCTTGAGAGTTTGCTTCATCCATAGCAATTGGGCACAGCAAGAACCAGCGGCAATGTACTCAGCTTCAGCAGTAGATAGTGATACGCAGTTCTGTTTCTTCGAGGACCAACAGACCAAAGATCGTCCGAGGAAATGACATGTACTAGATGTTGACTTGCGATCCACACGATCACCAGCATAGTCAGAGTCAGAATATCCAACAAGGTCAAAAGCTGAGCCCTTGGGGCATAATCCAAGTGTTGGTGTGTGAGCTAGATATCGAAGAATATGCTTCACAGCCTTATGGTGTGATTCCTTCGGTGTAGCTTGAAATCGGGCACACATGCAAACACTAAGCATTATATCTGGCCTAGATGCACATAAGTATAATAAGGAACCTATCATGGAGCGGTATACCTTATGATCGAAGTCAATACCATTTTCATCAGTGCACAGATGGCCATTTGTGGGCATAGGAATTTTTACGCCTTTGTAATCTTGCATGCCGAATTTCCTCAGTACATCCTTGAGGTATTTCTCCTGAGATATGAATATGCCATTGTGTTGTTGATGAATTTGAAGACCTAAGAAGAATTTAAACTCTCCCATACTAGACATTTGATATTCTTCGCTCATCATATAGGCAAATTCATCACTATAACGTTGGTCAGTACAGCCAAAGAAAATATCATCAACATATACTTGGCACACAAACAATTCACCATCATAAGATTTAGTGAAAAGAGTAGGGTCGAGTGAACCGGGTTTGAAGCCTTTCTTCATGAAGAGTTCCTTCAAAGTATCATACCAAGCCCGTGGGGCCTGCTTGAGGCCATAGAGGGCCTTGTTGAGTCTGAAGACTTTGTCAGGATTCTTTGGATCTTCGAAACCTAGAGGTTGAGCAACATATACTTCTTCCTCAAGCTTTCCATTGAGGAATGCACTTTTCACATCCATTTGATATAGAGTGATATCATGATGGTTAGCATAAGCAAGTAATATGCGAATAGCCTCAAGTCTAGCAACAGGTGCAAAAGTTTCATCGAAATCAATTCCTTCAAGCTGTGTGTAGCCTTGAGCTACAAGCTGTGCCTTATTCCTCACAACAAGGCCATTTTCATCTTGCTTGTTGCGGTAGATCCACTTTGTGCCAATGATATTGTGCTTGGAAGGATCTGGACATTTGACCAGTTCCCAGACATTGTTGAGCTCGAACTAATGTAATTCTTTTTGCATGGCCTGAATCCACTCAGGCTCCAGAAATGCTTCATCTACCTTAGTGGGCTCTGTAATAGAGACAAAAGCATACTGCCCACAAAAGTCAGACAAATGTGAAGCTTTTGAGCGTGTGAGAGGACCTGGCGCTTTGATGTCATTGATGATCTTTTCAACTTGCACTTCTTTTGCAATGCAAGGACGAGCTGGTTGTCGTTGAAGAGTTTGATCAGCGTTTTCTTCAGCACCATTTTCTTCAGGTGCATTAGCTCCATGTTCTTCATGTTCTGGAATGAATTCTTCTTGCAGATTCTTCAGTAGGAATGACATCCTCAGTAGACTTGAACTTGATAGTTTCCTCAGGTGCTGGTTCATCTATCACAGTAGGTAGGTGCTCTCTTTGCGAGCCATTAGTTTCATCGAATCGCACATCTACAGTTTCAAAAACTTTGTGAAGAACGTTGTTGAAGACTCTGTAGGTGTGCGAGTCCTTTCTGTAACCAAGCATAAAACCTTCATGTGCTTTCGGTGCAAATTTTGAGTTGTGATGAGGATCTCTAATCCAACATTTAGCACCGAAGACTTTGAAATAACTTACATTGGGTTTCTTATCAGTGAGGAGTTCGTAGGCAGTCTTTTTGAAGAATTTGTGAAGATATACTCTGTTGATGATGTGGCACGCAGTATCAATTGCCTTAGTCCAGAAACGACGAGGCATTTTGTATTCATCAAGCATAGTGCGAGCCATCTCAGCAACAATTCTGTTCTTGCACTCCACGACGCTGTTCTGCTGAGGAGTGTAAGGAGCAGATAACTCATGAGTAATACCAAGTTCATCAAGATAGTCATCGAGACCAGAATTCTTGAACTCAGTGCCATTGTCACTTATGATGTGCTTGATCTTCACACCAAAGTTGGTTGAAGCCCTCGAGGAAAATCGTTTGAAGACTTCCTGCACTTCATGTTTGTAAGTAACAAGGTGTACCCATGTGTAACGAGAATAATCATCAACAATAACAAAGCCATATTGAGATGCTTCATTTGAGATAGCAGAATAATGATTAGGACCAAAGAGATCCATGTGAAGCAATTCAAATGGGCGAGTGGTGGTCATGATAGTCTTTGCTGGATGCTTGGCCTTGGTCATCTTCCCAGCTTCACAGGCTCCGCATAGGTGATCCTTGAGGAATTTGACATTCTCGATGCCAATGACATGCTTCTTCTTTGCAAGCGTGTGCAAATTCCTCATGCCTGCATGACCAAGTCGTCGATGCCAAAGCCAGCCTTCTGAAGCTTTTGCAAGTAAGCACACGGCTGGTTGTGGTCCTGTAGAGAAATCAACAATATACAGGTCTCCTCTCCTAAAGCCTTCGAAGACTTTGGAATTGTCAGCTTCCATAACCACAACACAACGGTACTTGCCGAAGACAACAACCATATCAAGATCACAAAGCATTGAGATAGACATAAGGTTGTATCCTAAGGACTCAACAAGCATGACTTTGTCCATGTATCGATCCTTTGTAATCGCAACCTTACCTAGACCCAATACCTGATTTTTGCCTTTGTCAGCAAAGATGATATGCTTCAGATGCGACGGTGATAATGGAGCATCCATCAATAGATTCTTGTCACCAGTCATGTGGTTTGTACATCCACTATCGAGGACCCAGTCAGTGGCTTTGGGTTGATCATCCTGCAGATGAATTAGTGCAGCTTGCAAACTCATATACTCCATCAGTGAAGAATATGACATCAATTCATCAGATCAATTTCATCAAGTAAAAGAACTGATAAAGCAATATGAGGACGTGAGAAATGAAAGTTCATTTCTTCATGATTAGCCTGCGTCCTTTCAGGCAAGCCAGGTCTCCAGCAAATTCTTCAGACGATTACGTGCGTCTGGAGACCTGACCCTGCAGAAGAGATTAGTTCTTTTTCTTCACCACCCACATCTGAAGGGGTGGCAAAGAGTTCATCATTCTGCGAGCTCCATACCAGAAGGATGGCATAGAAGCCAGTCCATTTCGTTTCACATAAGTGGGGTTAGAGTAAGCATAAGAGTAAGCAGAGAAATTCTTCGAGGACTTATGGACATAATGATTTGAAGAATAATGCACATATCCACAATCCTTAGATCTTCCCTGTGAAACAGACGGGTTAGCACGATGATGTTCATATGAGGACTTTGATCCATATGAAGAATTTGGTCCATATGAAGAATTTGATCTGGGGTTCCTATTCTTCACAGGTGGCGTCATGATGACATTCACCTGAAGATTTTCAAGGCATCTTTTGGGAACCCAGATTTTCTTCACAGGGGAGTCATTCCTGCAGTTAGTGCCAACATATCTAGCAAATACTTCACCATTCTGATTTTTCAATAGCCTATAGTTGGAGTCAATTGACTCATCATCAGAATAAGGAGATTCACATGCAAATCCAGATAAGTTAGATGGATCAACTGGAGGTCCCTTTGCAGCAACCCATGTAGTTTGGGGTACTACTCAGGCTTCCAATATGTACCATCAGCATTGAGTTTCCTCTCAAAGGCGATACCCTCTTTCCTAGGGTTCCTGTTGAGGATTTTCTTTTTAAGCACATCACAAAGAGCCTGATGCCCTTTGAGGCTTTTGTACATGCCTGTTGTGTACAATTCCTTCAGCCCTGCATCGTCAGTGATACTAGCAATGTCCTCAGATGAGGAATTAGTGATAGCAGAGGCATGTGAAGAATTTGAAACATTAGCAGCATTTGAACATTCAGGTGAAGAATTAGCAGATTCACGTTCAATGCACTTCAAGCATGGTGGAACAAATTCTTCCTGAGATGTGCTGATTTGTTGAGCAAGTAATGAATCGTGCTCCTTCTGAAGATCTTCATAACTCACTCTTAGCTTCTCAAGGTCTTGCTTTCTTTGAAGAAATTCATAAGAAAGCTTCTCATGATCTGATAAAAGAGTGTTATGTTGATCTTGAAGGGTGTCATACTTAGTATGAAGTCTCTGAAGACTTTCAGCCAAAGCTTTTGACTCATCCATTTCCTCACCCAACATATCATCGCTCTTGTTTAGCATATAGTGAGCTTTTTCCAAAGCTCTTTGTTGTTTAGTAGCAAGGGAAGCAAGTTTGACATAGCTGGGTCCAAATTCATCACCAGATTCATCATCACTGGACTCGGATAGGTAGTATTCAGTTACCTCAGCATCTTTTGCCATAAGGCATGATGCAGAACATGATGATTCTTGTTCGAATGTCATCATTTTGAGAGATTCCTTGAAGTCCTCAAACCAAGGATCATGACAAGTTCGATGACCTTCATAGACCTCAGAGAGACGGTCCCAGATGAGCTTCGCATGATCGAGATGCATGATATTCCTGAACTGATTTTGTGACAGGCTGGAGCAGATGACATCCTTCGCCGTGAGGTTGAGAAGAGTATACTTGCGAATGTCATCAGCATCCGCCATCTTGCACAGATCAGTCAGGCCAATCTCAGTGACGGTCCACAACTCGCTGTTCATCGCCATGAGGCGTTTCTTCATCATGGCCTTCCACTTGGGATACTCGTGACCGTCAAAGATGGGGCATCTCACCTTCGTCATACCTGCGGTCGACATAACTAAAACTCCAGGTGGTTAAACCAAAATCACACAGAACAAGGGAGTACCTTGCTCTCATACCAATTAAAAGTGCGTTATATCGACTAGAGGGGGGTGAATAGGCGATTTTTATGAAATTCTTCACTGAGGAATTTGCCGGTGAGGAAATTCCTTAGCAAAGAACTACTAGCAGTGGAACAAGTACTCAAAAGTAAACACAACAGAATACAAGCATAGTCATCATGATGAAATGAAGACAGGCACGGAGTATAGGAAGCGTAATCACAGGATAACACAGGATGAAGACAAGCAGACTGAAGAAATTGAACTGAGGAAATTGAGAAAGTCTTCAGTCAAAGTCTTCAAACACAGATATGAACAAACATACAACATAGTTATGAGGAAATGAAAGAGTTGAGGAAATAGAACTAGTAAGCTTGGTGAAGACAATGATTTGGTAGACCAGTTCCAACTGTTGTCTCAGTTGTACGCCTGGTTGGAGCGGCTGAGTATTTAAACTCGAGGACACACGGTCCCGGACACCCAGTCAAGGACACTTAGTCCAAGACACCCAGTCCTCACCATATTCTCCTTGAACTAAGGTCACATAGACCTCGTCCAATCACTCGTGGTAAGTCTTCAGGCGACTTCCAAACCTTCACAAACTTGGTCACCCGGCGATCCACAATTCCTCTTGGATGCTCTAAACCATGACGCCTAACCGTCTGGAAGAAGCACAATCTTCAAAGGTAACAAGCGTCGGATCCACTCAGGATCAATCTCTTCAGTGATGCTCTCAAATGACAAGTGTCGGTTTCTCTTGGAGCAGCCAACCAGCTTGTGGTTGTAGGGGGCGGCTATTTATAGCCTAGGGAGCAGCCCGACATGATAAGACATAAATGCCCTTCAATGATATGACCGTTAGGTGGATAGATATTTTGGAACAGCTGGCGCATAGCACAGCAATGGTCGGAATTTTGAGTACCAAAATCCTCAGGGCTATCATGTTCCTCATTGTGTTGGCAATCCGCACTGGCGAATTCCTAACTCCTCAGTCAGGACAAATTCCTCAGAGACCAGAAGAACTTTGTCTCTGTCACTGAAGAAATTGACTGAACTGTATGAGATTTCCAATGGCTTCACTCGAAGGGATTGGTAGGTGTAGGATTTTGAGTTGAGCATCACATGGAAATTTTTCCTTAGTATTTCCTCGACCCCCTTTAACAGTACGGTGTTTCCTATGACTCAAGAAAGAGAAAAACAAAACTATGAAAACGAAAGTCTTCAAGCTTCATATTCCTCGCATGAATATCAAGTCTTCACGGACACACTAATTTCTTCACTTTCAAAGTATTCATGAAAGTCTTCAGAAATACCAAAATCTTCAGTCGAAGATATTCATTTTTAGGGGTCGACTTTTCCTGTAAATATCAAACTCCTCATAGACTTATAGACCTGTGGACACTTACACACGCATTGGTCCCTTAACCTATAAGTCTTCAATACACCAAAATCACTAAGGGGCACTAGATGCACTTACAGCCGTCAGCCAATAAAACCCATGAAGAAAATTCTTGGCTACGAGAGATTTAGAGTCGGCATGATGACCACAATCTCCTTCGTGAATCTCTCGCAAAATCTCACAACCTTCTTCAGGAGAGACGCAACGTTGAAACGCCCCTGTGACACTGCGATGGTGCAACTCCCCATTGACAATCGTCATTGACTTAGATCGTCGGGTTATCTGCCTGGCCAAAATCTCATCCTCAGGCAACTCGCCCCGGGTCATATAAGCCAAATACGGAACTGTCCAATGAGGAACGACATGAAGAGCCGCCACCAATTGTGTTTCCGGGTCAAGAACAACAAGATCCTCCTATGTAGGCAATTTGACAGAATGATTAAGCAGAATATCTGAGAAAATGTTAGGTGGCACCGGCTTACACTGAGACCCTAACTAGCTTAAAGTGTCAGCCCCCTCATTCTTCGTGCGATCAATATGCCCAACTTGGTAACCCCTAAAGTGACCCGCAATGGCATCAACCTCTCAGCGATAAGCCTCCATGAGTGGATCCTTAGAATCCCAAGTGCCAGAAACTTGCTGAGCTACCAGATCTGAGTCACCGAAGCACCTCACCCGGATTAAGTTCATATCCTTATCCGTCCGAAGACCGTGGAGCAAGGCCTCATACTCCGTTGCATTGTTAGTACAAGGGAACATTAATCGGAGAACATAAGAAAATTTATCACCTCGTGGGGAAGTCAAGACAACTCCAGCCCCCGAGCCTTCCAACTGCCTAGATCCATTAAAGTGAATAGTCCAATATGTGTTATCCGGCTTTTCCTTAGGCGTATGGAACTCTGTCCAATCATTGAAAAAATCCACGAGTGCTTGTGACTTGATGGCTGTACAAGGCATATACTTTAAACCGTGAGGTACAAGCTCAATGGCCCACTTGGCTACCCGACCTGTGGCTTCTCTATTGTGGATGATATCCCCCAAAGGAGCAGAACTAACCATAGTAATGGGATGACCTAGGAAATATTGCTTGGGCTTTCGACTTGCCATGAAAACCCCATACACAAGCTTTTGCCAATGCAGATACCTCTACTTGGAGTCAATAAGTACCTCGCTGATGTAATAAACCGGCCGTTAAATCGGATACTCCTTTCCTGCCTCTTTCCTTTCCACCACAATGGCCACACTCACAGCCCGACCATTGGCAGCCATATATAACAACACAAGCTCCTTATCAATAGGGGTAGAAAGAACCAGTGGCTCAGCGAGTTGCTTCTTAAGCGCCTCAAATTCCTCATTAGTCGGACCACTCCAGACGAAATCATCTGTCTTCTTCATCATATGGTACAGAGGGATAGCCTTTTCTCCTAGGAGGCTTATGAACCGGCTCAAGGCGAAATCATCTGTCTTCTTCATCATATGCCAAGCGTTGGATGTCATTAACACACTTTGGCTTAGCCAGGGAAGTAATTTTCTTGATTTTCTCTGGGTTAGCTTCGATACCTCGGTCTGAAACCAAAAAACCCAAAAGCTTACCTGCCGGTACACCAAAACACATTTGGCTAGGTTAAGCATCATTTTATTGACCCGGAGATTGTCAAACGTCTCCTTCAAATCATCGATCAGGTTCTCCTTCTTCCTGGATTTCACCACAATGTCATCTACATAAGCATGAACATTACGCCCGATCTGATTGTGAAGGCAATTTTGCACACACCGCTGGTGTGGGCACTCTTGAGCCCGAAAGGCATGAACACATAGCAGAAGGCTCCAAATGGAGTAATGAAGGATGTCTTCTCCTGGTCCTTAACTGCCATCTTGATCTGAGGATAACCAGAATAAGCATCCAAAAAACTCAAATGCTCACAACCCATCGTAGCATCAATGATTTGATCAATACGAGGGAGAGCAAATGGATCAGCCAGACAAGCCATGTTTAAGTCCGTATAATCCACACACATTCACCAAGTGATGTTCTTCTTAAGCACCAACACCGGGTTAGCCAACCACTCAGGATGAAAATTTTCAATGATAAACCCGGCCGCCAAGAGTCGTGCCACTTCTTCACCAATGGCCTTCCGCCTCTCCTCGTTAAAACGACGAAGGAATTGCTTGACCGGCTTAAACTTCGGATCAATATTAAGAGTATGCTCAGCTAGTTCCCTCGCTACACCCGGCATGTCTAAAGGCTTCCATGCAAAGATATCCCAGTTCTCACGGATGAACTCGATGAGCGCGCTTTCCTATTTCGGATCCAAATTAGCACTGATGCTGAACTACTTAGATGAGTCGCCAGGAACAAAATCAACCATTTTAGTGTCATCTGCCGACTTAAACTTTAGCAAAGGATCATGCTGTGTGGTTGGCTTTTTCAAGGATGTCATGTCCGCCGGGTCAACATTATCCTTGTAAAATTTCAGCTCCTCCGTTGCACAAACAGACTCAGCATAAGCAGCATCACCTTCTTCACACTCCAAGGCCATCTTGCAACTCCATGCACTGTGATGGTGCCCTTGTAACCTAGCATCTTAAGCTGCAAGTAAACATAACAAGGCCTCGCCATGAATTTAGCATAAGCTGGCCGCCCGAATTGAGCATGATAAGGGCTCTTGATTTTAACCACTTCGAAGGTTAGGGTCTCAGATCTGGAATCATGCTCATCTCCAAAAACAACCTCCAAAGATATCTTACCCACTAGATATGCCGACTTACCTGGCACCACACCATGAAAAATGGTGTTTGACGGCTTAAGATTTTTGTCGGTAAGTCTCATGCGACGGAAGGTTTCATAGTAAAGTATATTAATGTAGTTGCCTCCATCCATGAGCACCTTAGTAAATTTATAGCCCCCAACCTGAGGCGCCACCACTAGAGCTAGGTGACCCGGATTGTCAACCCGAGGCGGGTGATCCTCACGACTCCATACGTAGGCTGCTCCGACCACCGCAAGTAACGCGGCTCCAGTGGCTCAATAGCATTCACTGCCTTCTTATGAAGCTTCTGATCCCGCTTACACAAGCTAGTGGTGAAGACGTGGTACTGTCCACTACTCAATTGCTTCAGGTTGCTCTGATAACCAAATTGTTGCTGCTGCTAATTCCCTTGATGATTCTGCTGGTTGTAACCACCTTGATTGCTTTGGCCGTGAAACCCAGAATTTGAGCCACCGCCTCCATGACCCGGATCATGAGTCCAGACCCTGAACCGTCGTTCGGACCATGGTTGTGTTGGAAAGACTCCATAAATTATCTCATAATGTTGCAATCCTTCCACAGATGGGTAGACGACTTCTCCTGAGTTCCGTGCTTCGAACATGGCTGATTCATTATCGCTTCAAGGTCAAATTTTGTCCCTTGAGCCGGCCTCCCCTTACGACGCTGGTTATAATTCCGTGTGCCAAAATCATCAGCTTTGCGCTTACTGTTACCGCCCTAATTGGCCGGGTTATGCTGTTGTCCCCTCATACCGCTACTCTTCTTTCCCTTTCCTGATCGTTCATCCTTAGAGTCGGGGTCCTTGGTACTATCAGAGTCGGCATACTTGACAAGAGCCTCCATGAGCTCACCCATGTCACTGCAATGACGTTTAAGCCGCCCAAGCTTCTGCTTGAGTGGAAGGAAACGACAATTTTTCTCCAACATTAAAACCGCTGAGCCGACATTGATATTATCTGAAGAATGTATGATAGTCGAGACCCGGCGCACCCAGCTGGTCATCGATTCACCCTCAGCTTGAACACAAGAAACCAAATCCACGATTGACATAGGTTGCTTGCACATATCTTTGAAATTTTGGATAAACCAGGCCTTCAGCTCTGCCCACGACCCAATGGAGTTGGCAGGTAGCCCTTTCAACCAAGTACGAGCCGTCCCTTCCAGCATCATGGTGAAATACTTAGCATATGCAGCCTCACTAACATCTAGCATCTCCATAGCCATCTCATAACTTTCCACCCAAGCCTCAGGGGGCTGATCTACCATGTAGTTAGGCACCTTACGAGGGCCCTTGAAATCTCGTTCATTTTGCAGAGCCGCCGTTAGACACGGCACACCCCAAGCTCTATAAGTCACACCTGCCTCCACTGAAGTTGTCGAGTAAACCTCCACATGCTGATGAGCCGCCAGCTCGGCCTCCCAGCGCGCTATGCCCTGGTCCACCAAATTCTATGCCTTGGCACCATTGCGTGTCGGTTCATGCCCACGAGGTTGGTTACGGCGCTGCTTAGTACTCGAAACTGTTGGGGAGTCAATGTGCCTACTGTAGCTCCGGCTTGGACGAGGGGTCGAATGAATCTGGTCATGACTATAAGAATAAGCATGCTGCTATACTAGCGCTGTTTGAAGAAGTTCCCTGGCCCTTCGGGTTTCAACCACCGTCGGAGTCTCGCCCTCGACTAGCAAAGCCGCCAATCACATAGCTGCAGGAATCATATTGTCCAAAGGGGTAGAATAATGACCCAGCGGTGTCACCACGTGCTGAGGTGGGGTGTTATTCATATGCGGGAAACCCGTCACGGGCGGCTGAACCGGCGCTCCACCCCCCGGCGCTTCAGTCATCAGGTTTACCATCAGCGGGTTACTGGCCCCCGCTCCAGGCGTGCTGAAGAGGTTTCTCGATTCATAAACCAAGGGCAGTCGACTCTAGTGATTTCTCCTCAAGACTTCATTTGAAGCGTTCTGATTCAACGCGAGTCGATATGAATCCGCTTGAATCCGCTGTGCTTGGGCATTTAAAACGGCCCGCTCTGCGGTCATCCTAGCATTTTCCGCTGCCAGCTCTACCTTGGCTTGTGCTATCTCATAACGCAACTTAGCCACATCCACCTTATGATGTTCTTGGTTGTCCGGGGTTACCTCCACCTCCATCAGAGTTGCCAGAGCCTCGAACAGATCTGTTAAAACTTGAGCCGGCGGGCGTGTTGATCCGCCAGCACCCGCTGCCATTACCGCCGCTGCGCTGGAAGTCATAGCCACGGCGGATGTCGAACCGAGAACCGGCTGGGTGCCAGCCACGAAGATCGCCACCCTGTTCGGCGGCTCATGGGGGTCCGAAATACTGTCACCATCGGAACAGCCCCCAAGCCGCCCGTCTTGTAGTTGATACGTTGAGTAGGTCTCGCCCGTGGACGATTCACCATCAGAGTAGATGGACGTCTCACCGCCAGACACAAAGCCTTCCAATTCATTCCCATGGATAAATCCGACAAAGGCACGCTTTACGACGAATTGAACCCGGGCGGGTCGTGCACGCTGAGCCGTCTCGATGATGTTGGTGCAAATGTCTGGCTCAGGGCCCGGCTCGCCGATCTTGCCGATGAAGACGTGGATTCCCCCGAAGGGGACCCGGTACCCGTACTCAATTGAGCCGGCCTCGAGGCCCCAGCCTGCGTCGTCGATGTAGAGCTTGCCGCGACCACTCTTGGTCATCCAGACCACATCATATCCCTTGATCCCTTCAAAACTGCCCTTCAAGAACTCAAAACCACCGTCCGTAGGCCCCACGGTGGGCGCCAACTATCGTGGAATAGTCATATCCCCAACAGTAACAGTAACAGTGATAGCAGTAGTTCTGTAGCAAGTGTAATGATATGTCTCCAACGTATCTATATTTTTTTATTGTTCCATGCTATTATATTACTTGTTTTGGATGTTTAATGGGCTTTAATACGCTCTTTTATATTATTTCTGGGACTAACCTATTAACCAGAGGCCGAGTGCCCGTTTCTGTTTTTTCTGCCTATTTTAGAGTTTTGCAGAAAAGGAATACCAAACAGAGTCCAAACGGAATGAAACCTTCGCGATGATCTTTCTTGGACCAAAAGCAATCCATAAGACTTGGAGTCGAAGTCTAGAACTCCACGAGGAAGCCATGAGGCAGTAGGGCCCGCGTCCCACCCTCGTGGGCCCCTCGTAACTCCATCGACGTACTTCTTTCTCCTATTTATACTCTTATACCCTAGAAACATCAAAGAGAGCCACGAAACCACTTTTCCACCACCACAACCTTCTGTACCCGTAAGATCCCATCTTGGGGCCTTTTCCGGTGATCTGCCGGAGGGGCAATCGATCACGGATGGCTTCTACATCAACACCATTGCCTCTCCGATGAAGCGTGAGTAGTTTACCACAGACCTTCGGGTTCATAGTTATTAGCTAGATGGCTTCTTCTCTCTCTTTGATTCTCAATAAAAAGTTCTCCTTGATGTTCTTGGAGATCTATTCGATGTAATACTATTTTGTGTGGTGTGTTTGCCGAGATCCGATGAATTGTGGATTTATGAACAAGATTATCTATGAATATTATTTGGTTCTTCTCTGAATTCTTATATGCATGATTTGATATCTTTGCAAGTCTCTTTGAATTATCGATTTCGTTTGGCCTACTAGATTGATCTTTCTTGCAATGGGAGAAGTGCTTAGCTTTGGGTTCAATGCGGTGTCCTTTCCCAGTGACAGTAGGGGCAGCAAGGCACGTATTGTATTGTTTCCATCGAGGATAAAAAGATGGGGTTTATATCATATTGCTTGAGTTTATCCCTCTACATCATGTCATCTTGCTTAATGTGTTACTCCGTTCTTATGAACTTAATACTCTAGATGCATGATGGATAGCGGTCAATGTGTGGAGTAATAGTAGTAGATGCAGAATTGTTTCGGTCTACTTGACATGGACATGATGCCTATATTCATGATCATTGCCTTAGATATCTTCATAAATGTGCTTTTCTATCAATTGCTCGGCAGTAATTTGTTCACCCACCGTAATACATGCTATCTTGAGAGAAGCCACTAGTGAAACCTATGGCCCCCGGGTCTCTTTCCTATTATATTACATCTCTTTTATTTACATCGCATCTCGTTTACTATTTTGCAATCTTTGCTTTCCAATCTATACAACAGAAATACCAAAAATATTTACTTTACTATCTCTATCAGATCTCACTTTTGCGAGTGACCGTGAAGGGATTGACAACCCCTTTATCACGTTGGTTGCAAGGTTCTTGATTGTTTGCATAGGTACTAGGTGACTTGTGCGTTGTCTCCTACTGGATTGATACCTTGGTTCTCAAAACTGCGGGAAATACTTATGCTACTTTGTTGCATCACCCTTTCCTCTTCAAGGCAAATCCAACGCATGCTCAAGAGGTAGCATGTAACAGGATGATAGCAGTAGTAACTTAGCAAGAACAATATAGGATAAATTCCTAGGCATTGGATCGGAGATTTGTTGGATGATATTCATTATTAGACACTTATAACCTAGGGGGATACAACACTAGCTCTAGTTCATCGATATAATGTAGGCATGTATTCCGTAAATAGTCATACATGCTTTATTAGAAGAACTTGCATGACATCTTTTGTCCACCCTCCCATGGCAGCAGGGTCCATGTTGGAAAAATAAGGGATATTAAGGCCTCCTTTTAATAGAGAACCGAAACAAAGCATTAACACATAGTGAATACATGAACTCCTCAAACTAGGGTAATCACCGGAAGAAGTCCCGGTTATTGTCACTCCAGGGTTACTGGATCATAACATGTAGTAGGTGACTATAACTTGCAAGCTCGGATCAAGAACATGGATATAATGATGATAACATAAACGGTTCAGATCTGAAATCATGGCATCCGGGCCCAAAGTGGCAAGCATTAAGCATGGAAAAGTCATAGCAACATCAATCTAAGAACATAGTGGATACTAGGGATCAAGCCCTAACAAAACTAACTCGATTACATGATGAATCTCATCCAACTCCTCACCGACCAGCGAGCCTACGAAGGAATTACTCACTCTCGGTGGGGAGCATCATGGAATTGGCGATGGAGAAGGGTTGGTGATGATGAAGAACGAAGATCCCCCTCTCTGGAGCCCCAAACGGACTCCAGATCTACCCTCCCGAGGAAGAACAGGGCATGGCGGCGGCTCCGTCTCGTGGATCGCGATAATTCTTTCTCCCTGATTTTTTTCCGAAAATAGGATTTTATAGCGTCGGTTTCAAGGTCTATGGGGCCACCAGGTGGGGACAACCCACGTGGGCGTGCCTGGTGAGGGGGCGCGCCTTGGTGGGCTGTGCCCACCTAGGTGGCCCCTTTGGTAGGTCTTGGCTTCAGAAATTCTTATATATTATATAAAAATGCCTCGCAAAGTTTCGTTCTAGTCCGAGAACTTTTATTTCTGCACAAAAACAACACCATGGTAGTTCTGCTGAAAACAGCGTCAGTCCGGGGTTAGTTTCATTCAAATGATGCAAATTAGAGTCCAAAACAAGAGGAAAAGCGGTAGGAAAAGTAGATACGTTGGAGACGTATCAACTCCCCCAAGCTTAAACCTTTAGTTGTCCTCAAGCAATTCAGTTGATAAACTGAAAGTGAAAAAGAAAAACTTTTACGAACTCTTTTGCTCTTGTTTGCATAAATTAGCTTAAACAGCACCCAGGTTTTCAGCCAACATTATAACTAACCATGCCGACAATAACTCTTAAAGATTATATTAACTCATATCAATGACATAATTAGCTAGCGAGCAATAATAAGACATCTCAAACGGCAACACGTTGTCAAACCAACCATGATATAATATGACAATAGTGGTATCCCGCTAGCCCTTTCTGAGACCGCAAAACATAAATGCAGAGCACCTCCAAAGTCCAACAGCAGCGACTAAACATTATAATTCATGGCATAAAAGATCTAGTCGTGATGCACCCAACATTAGCTACACACAATGCATAAGTCATGACAGTTGTGCTCTTAGGTTCTAGCGCTTTTTTTAGAAGGTGATGGCACAACATAAAAGTAAATAGATAGTCCCTTCATAGAGGAAAGCAGTGATTTGTAGAGGTGTCAGATCTCAAGTTTTCAAAACAGAGATATATGGTATTTTGAGACATGCACCCTTCTCATTTACTACACGACTATCAGTTATCAATATCTCCCATGCTAAACAGGCTAGGCGGCGGTTCCCAAGCAACAAAAGTAAAGGATTTGACTCCATTGGGAGTTTTTGTTTGATTATTCAAGTGATTAACTCTTTTTTGTATTTTGCAGTTTGCGACTGGGCATCCCTATTACCACTGTTTTCTTGTGCGATGGCGAGTGAATAAACACTCTACATGAGAATAACCCGCTTATCATGGAATATACCGACCACCTCCTATCGTTCCATGAAGAATGATCCAGGCACACAAAACGGATATTTTTTTAGAAGTTTTTAGAGGTGGCACATGCAAATTTACTTAGGACGGCAGGGTAATACCGCATATAGGTAGATATGGTGGACTCATCTAGAATAACTTTGGGTTCAGGGTTTTTGATGTACAAGCAGAATCCCCACTTAGTAGAGGCGAAGGCTAGCAATTAGATTGAGAAGCGGCTAGCTAGAGAGCAACAACGATCATGATCGTGCATTATGCATAAGTAACATTGGACACTAGCATGAGTAGGATATGAACACCATGAACATAAATATCATAGAGGCTATGTTGGTTTTGATTCAACCACATGCATGAACATGTCCCAAGTCAAGCCACTCGAACATTCAGAGGAGGATGTCATATCGTCATACTACATCACAATCATTTTAACGCAATGTTGATATCCAAGATAAATCATTATCCACTCCTAGCTACTTATGCATGGCATGAGAAACTATAATCTCTAATTGTCATTGCAAACATGTTTAATCATAATGGGTTGAATCATAGATACTAGGTTAAATATATTTACACAAACAGAACAAGTCAAGTTCATACCAGTTTCTCTCTGCCACGGCCAGTTCATCGAATATCGTCATTATTGTCTTTCACTTGCACGACCGAACGATATGAAAATAATAATAGTGCAAGAGTGCCATGGACTAAGATGGAATCTACAAACATTTTATTCAACAGGAGAAGACAAGGTAAAATGGGCTCTTTATTAGTTCAACAGTTATTCATATGAGAGCCACTCAACATTTTCGTCGTGGTCTTCTCCTTGGTACAACTCGAATAAAAGAAAAGAGTTTCAGAGAAACACACTAAAATATTTTTGGTGTTTTTGGTTTTGTTGAACAATCAAATAAAAGGGAAAAGCAAAAAATAGAAAAACTATTTACACGGGAAAGCTCCCAACAAGCAAAAGAAGAACAAGGAAATATTTTTGGACTTTCTTTTTAATACTACAGCTAATCATGCATGGAAAGTAAACTAGCTACACTATTTACACGTGTTTCTCACTGATTGTACATTCATGTCCACTTATTCATCTTGTAGGTTTTCACACTTTTTCATTGTATCATCCATGCTTAGTTTTATTTTTCTTGCTTTGTTATTGTGTGTTTGAATTTTTTTTAGAAAAACAAAAAAATAGTGTAGCTAGTTTACTTTCCATGCATGCTTAGCTGTAGTATTAAAAAGAAAGTCCAAAAATATTTCATTGTTCTTCTTTTGCTTGTTGGGAGCTTTCCCGTGTAAATAGTTTTTTCTCATTTTTTCTTTTCCCTTTTATTTGATTGTTCAACAAAACCAAAAGCTCCAAAAATATTTTAGTGTGTTTCTCTGAAACTCTTTTCTTTTATTCGAGTTGTACCAAGGAGAAGACCACGATGAAAATGTTGAGTGGCTCTCATATGAATAACTGTTGAACTAATAAAGAGCCCATTTTACCTTGTCTTCTCCTGTTGAATAAAATGTTTGCAGATTCCATCTTAGTCCATGGCACTCTTGCACTATTATTATTTTCATATCGTTCGGTCATGCAAGTGAAAGGCAATAATGACGATATTCGATGAACTGGCCGTGGCAGAGAGAAACTGGTATGAACTCGACTTGTTCTGTTTGTGTAAATATATTTAACCTAGTATCCATGATTCAGCCCATTATGATTAAACATGTTTGCAATGACAATATTGATCAGTAATCTGGATAGTAGTTGGCATGGTAGCTCACGGAGGCTCTAGGTGCAGATGCCTCAGCCTGCCGCACTGCCTCCACTGCTGCGTTGTGAGCTCGGGCCTCGCTCTCAAGAACAAAATATCTTCCTTTGCTGTGATAATCAAAAAGAGCAGGCGCACGCAAATATGTGTGTACAACAGACTTTTGATTAAACAATAGACTATAAGTGAAATTGCCAACCTTTCCCTTGAGAATCTTATGTTCTTTAAAGTGTCAAAATCTAAATACTGCATGGGAAGGATAGGATCAAAGGGAAAAGGTGCAACACCCAGCCCTCATGCTAAACGCGTAGCATATATTCCACCATAGAAATAGCCACCGTCAGCATTGTGCTGGAGTCTGCGTGCAACAATCGCTCCAAGGTTATAATTCCTTTCACCAGTGAGAGCAGTGTGGATGAGGGTCTAGTCTGGAGCACAGAGTGTACTACAGTCTTGCTTGCCTACTATACATTTCCCGTTAAATAATGCAAAGTACTGAATTGCGGGAAAATAAATGCTCTTTATTCTACCTTGTGTCACTCCCCTCGTCTCACCGTTATAAAGACTAGACAAGAATGTTTGATACTCAGCCCTTGGCGGTTCGTTGCTACCTCTTGAGCACTGCGTTGGTTTTCCCTGAAGAGGAAGAGATGATGCAGCAAAGTAGCGTAAGTATTTCCCTCAGTTTTTTGAGAACCAAGGTATCAATCCAGTAGGAGGCTACGCGCGAGTCCCTCGTACCTGCACAAAACAAACAAATCCTCGCAACCAACGCGAATAGGGATTGTCAATCCCAACACGGCCACTTACGAGAGTGAGATATGACAGATATGATAAGATAATATTTTTGGTATTTTTGTGATAAAGATGCAATGTAAAATAAAGGCAAAGTAAAAAAGCAAAGGAAATAACTAAGTAGTAGGAGATTAATATGATGAAGATAGACCCGGGGGCCATAGGTTTCACTAGTGGCTTCTCTCGAGAGCATAAGTATTCTACGGTGGGTGAACAAATTACTGTTGAGCAATTGACAGAATTGAGCATAGTTATGAGAATATCTAGGTATGATCATGTATATAGGCATCACGTCCGAGACAAGTAGACCGACTCCTGCCTGCATCTACTACTATTACTCCACTCATCGACCGCTATCCAGCATGCATCTAGAGTATTAAGTTAAAAATAGAGTAACGCCTTAAGCAAGATGACATGATGTATAGGGATAGACTCATGCAATATGATGAAAACCCCATCTTGTTATCCTCGATGGCAACAATACAATACGTGCCTTGCTGCCCCAACTGTCACTGGGAAAGGACACCGCAAGATTGAACCCAAGGCTAAGCACTTATCCCATTGCAAGAAAGATCAATCTAGTAGGCCAAACCAAATTGATAATTCGAAGAGACTTGCAAAGATAACCAATCATACATAAAAGAATTCAGAGAAGATTCAAATATTGTTCATAGATAGACTTGATCATAAACCCACAATTCATCAGTCTCAACAAACACACCGCAAAAAGAAGATTACATCGAATAGTTCTCCACAAGAGAGGGGGAGAACATTGTATTGAGATCCAAAAAGAGAAGAGAAGCCATCTAGCTAATAACTATGGACCCGTAGGTCTGAGGTAAACTACTCACACTTCATCGGAGGGGCTATGGTGTTGATGTAGAAGCCCTCCGTGATCGATGCCCCCTCCGGCGGAGCTCCGGAACAGGCCCCAAGATGGGATCTCGTGGATACAGAAAGTTGTGGCGGTGGAATTAGGTTTTTGGCTCCGTATCTGGTCGTTTGGGGGTACATAAGTATATATAGGAGGAAGGAGTACGTGAGTGGAGCAACAGGGGGCCCACGAGGGTGGAGGGCGCGCCTGGGGGGGTAGGTGCACCCCCCTACCTCGTGGCCTCCTCTTTTGTTTCTTGACGTAGGGTCCAAGTCTCCTGGGTCTTGTTCGTTGAGAAAATCACGTTCCTGAAGGTTTCATTCCGTTTGGACTCTGTTTGATATTCCTTTTCTTCGACACCCTAAAACAGGCAAAAAACAGCAATTCTGGATTGGGCCTCCAGTTAATAGGTTAGTCCCAAAAATAATATAAAAGTGGATAATAAAGCCCAATAATGTCCAAAACAGTAGATAATATAGCATGGAGCAATCAAAAATTGTAGATACGTTGGAGACGTATCAAGCATCCCCAGCTTAATTCCTGCTCGTCCTTGAGTAGGTAAATGATAAAAATAGAATTTTTGATGCGGAGTGCTACTTGGCATAATTTTAATGTAATTCTTCTTAATTGTGGTATGAATATTCAGATCCGAAAGATTCAAGACAAAAGTTTAATATTGACATAAAAATAATAATACTTCAAGTATATTAACAAAGCAATTATGTCTTCTCAAAATAACATGGCCAAAGAAAGTTATCCCTACAAAATCATATAGTCTGGCTATGCTCCATCTTCACCACGCAAAATATTTAAATCATGCACAACCCTGATGACAAGCCAAGAAATTGTTTCATACTTTTGACATTCTCAAAACTTTTTCAATTTTCACGCAATACATGAGCGTGAGCCATGGACATAGCACTATAGGTGGAATAGAATGGTGGTTGTGGAGAAGACAAAAAGGGAGAAGATAGTCTCACATCAACTAGGCGTATCAATGGGCTATGGAGATGCCCATCAATAGATATCAATGTGAGTGAGTAGGGATTTCCATGCAACGGATGCACTAGAGCTATAAGTATATGAAAGCTCAAAAAGAAACTAAGTGGGTGTGCTTCCAATTTTCTTGCTCATGAAGACCTAGGGCATTTTCAGGAAGCCCATCATTGGAATATACAAGCCAAGTTCTATAATGAAAAATTCCCACTAGTGTATGAAAGTGATAACATAGGAGACTCTCTATCATGAATATCATGGTGCTACTCTGAAGCACAAGTGTGGTAAAAGGATAGTAACATTGTCCCTTCTCTCTTTTTCTCTCATTTTTTTATTTGGGCCTTTTCTCTTTTTTATGGCCTCTTTTCTTTCTCTTTTTTTCTTTTTTGTCCGGAGTCTCATCCCGACTTGTGGGGGAATCATAGTCTCCATCATCCTTTCCTCACTGGGAGAATGCTCTAATAATGATGATCATCACACTTTTATTTTTCTTACAACTCAACAATTACAACTCGATACTTAGAACAAAATATGACTCTATATGAATGCCTCCGGCGGTGTACCGGGATATGCAATGAATCAAGAGTGACACGTATGAAAGAATTATGAATGGTGGCTTTGCCACAAATACGATGTCAACTACATGATCATGCTCAGCAATATGACAATGATGGAGTGTGTCATAATAAACGAAACGGTGGAAAGTTGCATGGCAATATATCTCGGAATGTCTATGGAAATGCCATAATAGGTAGGTATGGTGGCTGTTTTGAGGAAGGTATATGGTGGGTGTATAATACCGGCGAAAGGTGCGCGGTATTAGAGAGGCTAGCAAAGGTGGAGGGTGAGAGTGCGTATAATCCATGGACTCAACATTAGTCATAAAGAACTCATATACTTATTGCAAAAATCTACAAGCTATCAAAGCAAAGTATTACGTGCATGCTCCTAGGGGGTAGATTGGTAGGAAAAGACCATCGCTCGTCCCCGACCGCCACTCATAAGGAAGACAATAAAAAAAATCATGCTCCGACTTCATCACATAACGGTTCACCATACGTGCATGCTACGGGAATCACAAACTTTAACACAAGTATTTCTCAAATTCACAACTACTCAACTAGCACAACTTTGATATCACCATCTTCATATCTCAAAACAATTATCAAGCATCAAACTTCTCATAGTATTCAACACACTCATAAGAAAGTTTTATTATTAATCTTGTATACCAAGCATATTAGGATTTTAAGCAAATTACCATGCCTTTTTAAAACTCTCAAAATAATCTAAGTGAAGCATGAGAGATCAATAGTTTCTATAAAACAAATCCACCACCGTGCTCTAAAAGATATAAGTGAAGTACTAGAGCAAAACTATATAACTCAAAAGATACAAGCGAAGCACATAGAGTATTCTAACAAATTCCAAATCATGTATGGCTCTCTCAAAGGGTGTGTACATCAAGGATGATTGCGGTAAGCTAAAAAGTAAAGACTCAAATCATACAAGACACTCCAAGAAAAACACATATCATGTGGTAAATAAAAATATAGCTCCAAGTAAAGTTACCGATAGAAGTAGACGAAAGAGGGGATGCCTTCCGGGGCATCCCCAAGCTTTGGATTTTAGGTGTCCTTAGATTATCTTGGGGGTGCCATGGGCATCACCAAGCTTAGGCTCTTGACACTCCTTATTCCATAATCCATCAAATCTTTACCCAAAACTTGAAAACTTCACAACACAAAACTTAAAGTAGAAAATCTCGTGAGCTCCGTTAGCGAAAGAAAATAAAAGACCACTTCAAGGTACTGTAATGAACTCATTATTTATTTATATTGGTGTTATACCTACTGTATTCCAACTTCTCTATGGTTTATAAACTATTTTACTAGCCATAGATTCATCAAAATAAGCAAACAACACACAAAAAACAGAATCTGTCAAAAACAGAACAGTCTGTAGTAATCTGTAGCTAGTGCAAGATCTGGAACCCAAAAAATTATAAAATAAAATGCTGGACGTGAGGAATTTATCTATTAATAATCTTCAAAAATAATTAACTAAATAGCACTCTCCAAATGAAAATAGCAGTAGTTCTCGTGAGCGCTAAAGTTTCTATTTTTTACAGCAAGTGTAACAAGACTTTCCCCAAGTCTTCCCAACGGTTCTACTTGGCACAAACACTAATTAAACACAAAAACACAACCAAAACAGAGGGTAGATAAATTATTTATTACTAAACAGGAGCAAAAAGCAAGGAATAAAAATAAAATTGGGTTGCCTCCCAACAAGCGCTATCGTTTAACGCCCCTAGCTAGGCATAACAAGCAAGGATAGATCTAGGTATTGCCATCTTTGGTAGGCAATTCTTCAATGAGGCATATACCATATTTAGGAATTTCTTACTTTTTATTGATTATAAAATTTTTAGACACAAGATCGAAAAAGTCATTTGTAATAAATGGTTCCTTAATGATAGCAAAAAGATTGGGATGAACACTTATAGATTTGAGATCCGCAGTTTCCTTACTAGAGGATTCACCCTTATTCTTAGGAACATACATAAACTTGGCAATTTTAGCCGGAGGACTTGGAGTGTTCTTTACGGAAGAAAAAGTGGTTGCCAAGTTGGTAATAATATCCTCAAATTTATCAATTCTAGTGGAATCGTGATTTATTTTCTCATTAACTATGGGTTCCTTCTCTTTAATATTTTTCAAAGTGACTCCTACTTTAGATCCATATTGAGAGATTCAGTTATGAATCTTTTTATCCAAATTTTCAGTTATATCTACGGTGGCAACCTTATTTTCAATACTTTCAAGCCTTTGCATTACATGCTCCAAAGTTAATACAGTTCCATTAACCAAAAGAGGGGGTGAGCCAAACAAATCTATCATAGCATTATAAGAATAAAAAGTATGGCTACCCAAGAAGTTCCCTCCAGTAATAGTATCAAGGATATATCTGTGCCAAGGAGTTATGCCTACATAAAAATTGTGAAGAAGAATGGAAGTAGATTGCTTCCTGGTAGATCTATTTTGAGCATTGCAAATTCTATACCAAGCATCTTTTAGATTTTCTCCCTCCCTTTGCTTAAAATTTAGAATTTCACTCTCGGGAGATAATGGAGAAGATAAGGGACTAGCCATAACGACAAACAAACGAACTAACACACAAGCAAAGAAAAAGCAAGAGGGCAAAAAGAGGCAAATAGAGAAAGAGAGGGAGGATAGAGAGAGAGGGGCGAATAAAACGGCAAGGGTGAAGTGGGGGGAGAGGAAAACGAGAGGCAAATGGCAAATAATGTAATGAGGGAGATAAGGGTATGTGATGGGTACTTGGTATGTTGACTTTTGCGTAGACCTCCCCGGGAACGGCGCCAGAAATCCTTCTTGCTACCTCTTGAGCACTGCATTGGTTTCCCCGAAGAGGAAGGGATGATGCAGCAAAGTAGCGTAAGTATTTCCCTCAGTTTTTTGAAAAACAAGGTATCAATCCAGTAGGAGGCTACGCACGAGTCCCTCGTACCTGCACAAAACAAATAAATCCTCGCAACCAACGCGAATAGGGGTTGTCAATCCCTACATGGCCACTTACGAGAGTGAGATCTGATAGATATGATAAGATAATATTTTTGGTATTTTTGTGATAAAGATGCAAAGTAAAATAAAGGCAAAGTAAAAAGCAAAGGAAATAACTAAGTAGTAGGAGATTAATATGATGAAGATAGACCCGAGGGGCATAGATTTCACTACTGGCTTCTCTCGAGAGCATAAGTATTCTACGGTGGGTGAACAAATTACTGTTGAACAATTGATAGAATTGAGCATAGTTATGAGAATATCTAGGTATGATCATGTATATAGGCATCACATCTGAGACAAGTAGACCGACTCCTGCCTGCATCTACTACTATTACTCCACTCATCGACCGCTATCCAGCATGCATCTAGAGTATTAAGTTAAAAACAGAGTAACGCCTTAAGCAAGATGACATGATGTAGAGGGATAGACTCAAGCAATATGATGAAAACCCAATCTTGTTATCCTCGATGGCAACAATACAATACGTGCCTTGCTGGCCCTACTGTCACTGGGAAAGGACACCATAAGATTGAACCCAAAGCTAAGCACTTCTCCCATTGCAAGAAAGATCAATCTAGTAGGCCAAACCAAACTGATAATTCGAATAGACTTGCAATGATAACCAATCATACATAAACGAATTCAGAGAAGATTCAAATATTGTCCATAGATAGACTTGATCATAAACCCACAATTCATCGATCTCAACAAACACACCGCAAAAAGAAGATTACATCAAATAGTTCTCCACAAGAGAGGGGGAGAACATTGTATTGAGATCCAAAAAGAGAGAAGAAGCCATCTAGCTAATAACTATGGACCCGTAGGTCTGAGGTAAACTACTCACACTTCATCGGAGGGGCTATGGTGTTGATGTAGAAGCCCTCCATGATCGATGCCCCCTCCGGCGGAGCTCCGGAACAGGCCCCAAGATGGGATCTCGTGGATACAGAAAGTTGCGGTGGTGGAATTAGGTTTTTGGCTCCGTATCTGATCGTTTGGGGGTACGTAGGTATATATAGGAGGAAGGAGTACGTCGGTGGAGCAACAGGGGGCCCATGAGGGTGGAGGGCATGCTTGGGGGGGTAGGCGCACCCCCCTCCCTACCTCGTGGCCTCCTCTTTTGTGTCTTGACGTAGGGTCCAAGTCTCATGGGTCTTGTTCGTTGAGAAAATCACGTTCCCGAAGGTTTCATTCCGTTTGGACTCCGTTTGATATTCGTTTTCTTCGAAACCCTAAAACAGGCAAAAAAAACAACAATTCTAGGCTGGGCCTCCGGTTAATAGGTTAGTCCCAAAAATAATATAAAAGTGGATAATAAAGCCCAATAATGTCCAAAATAGTAGATAATATAGCATGGAGCAATCAAAAATTATAGATACGTTGGAGATGTATCATTCGTCAAGTGAACCCCAATACGGGAGTTTGAAGTGGTAAGAAAAATTCTCTATTGGTATGGTAAATGGGTTATCATAAAGCATAAACGACACCCTAGACTCACGGGGAAACAATTTAAATCCTTTGACAAATGATTCGGTGAGGAGGTGGCGTTGTTCACACTTATCTGAAAGGTAGGGACCGAGACCGGCATTGTGAACATATTTCTCAAAATCTTCTTTAATGCCCACACGTATCATATATTCATAGCAAGGCCATAAGCATGTTTTGGTGGCGGCATCTCGAGTGGAACTTTCACTTGGTTCAACATATGACCGACGAGCGGAGCTGTCACTAGAGGATGCCCCCGAGGATTGCCTCCTCGAGGAACTCCTTCCAAACAAGTTCATCGTGTCCGCGTACAATTTTCTGAAAATTTTGGGTGCCAAAAATTTTTGTCAACAAAACTTCACAAAAATGATACCAACTACTCATAGGGATACATAGAGGCCATAACAAGCATTCAAACTACTTAGAACACTAAGAGTTCAACATGCAAGACATCTACAGCAACACCAAGAGTAGCTAATTATTCAAAATATAATCCACTAAAACAAAAACTAATTGGACAAACGGTGGAATCACATACCAAGCAACAATCCCCCGAAACAGTTACGGAAACAGAGCTTCGAACAAAGAGATCGAAATCCATGGGTTTGGGAGCAAGAACATGGGAGAGAGAGCAATGGAGATTTTTTTTCTGGAGGTAGGTGATGATGTGGTATGAAGAGATAAGTGAGGGGGCCCCACAACCCACCAGGGTGCACCTGGGGGTCCTGGCGCGCCCAGGTGGGTTGTGCCCACTTGGTGCACCTCCCTCTGATGTTTATTACACAAAAAATTCAGAAATATTTAGAAAAAAATCGTATTAAATTTTCAGGGCATTCTGAGAACTTTTATTTTTGATGGGAAAATCAGAAAATAGATAAAACATGGCATTTTATTTTATTTAACTAATAAAAACAGAGAATAAAAAGTAGGGACAGAAGGTAGTGCTTACTAAGTTCATCAACTTCATACCGTTCAAAAATGATCCATTAATAAGGTTGATCAAGTCTTATTAACAACCAATTTTGATTAGCATGAAACCGAAGAACTTTCGTAAATCACTAAGTTACCTCGATGGGGATATGAATGTCCCCAACAATAAGCCTTTCATATTTCTTTTTTTGACAGTAGGTAGAGGTATTTGAAAACTTCCAATAGTGATTGTCGGAGATTTTTCAATAACATTAATACCATTCACTTGGAATTGTTTCTTCAGAAAGTGCACCATATGCTCATTACCATTGATATGAAAAGTGATCTTGCTTTTATTGCAATCAATAATAGCCCTTGCAGTATTCAAGACGGGTCTACCAAGGATAATCGATATGTTATCATCCTCGGGCATCTCAAGTATAACAAAGTCAGTCAAAATAGTAACATTAGCAACAACAATGGGCACATCCTCATAGATACCGATAGGTATGGCAGTTGATTTGTATGCCATTTGCAAAGATATTTCAATAGGTGTGAGTTTATTCAAATCAAGTCTTTTATATAAAGAGAAAGGCATAACACTAACACCAGCTCCTAAATCACACAAAGCAGTTTTCACATAATTCTTTTTGATGGAGCAAGGTATAGTTGGTATTCCCGGATCTCTAAGTTCTTTAGGTACTCCATCTTTAAAAGTATAATTAGCAAGCATGGTGGAGATTTCAGCTTCCAGTATTTTTCTCTTATTGGTGATGATGTCTTTCATGTACTTTGCATAAGGAGGCATTTTTAAGATATCAGTCAAGCGAGTACGCAAAAAGACTGGCCTCGGCATTTCAGCAAAGCTTTCAAATTCTTCATCATCATTCTTTTTAGTTGACTTAGGTGGAAAAGGCATAGGTTTTTTAACCCACGTTTCTCTTTCTTTACCGTGTTTCCTAGCAATGAAGTCTCTTTTATCATACCTTTCATTCTTAGGTTGTGGGTTATCAAGATCAACGGGTGGTTCTATCTCAACATCATTGTATGGTTCCTTATTATTTGGTTGAGTATCTTCATGAACATCAGCATTATTTTTTTCATTATCACTAAGTGAGTGTTCATTACCAGACTGGGTTTCAGCATCAGAGATAGAAACTTCATTATCATTGTCACGAGGTTTTTCTATTTCAGGTTCACTAGGAGCATGCAAATCCTATCATTTTTCTTTTTCTTTTTCTTTCTGGAACGACTAGGTGCACTAGTGTTAGCTCTTTGTGAATCTTGTTCAATTCTTTTCGGGTGTCCCACAAGATAAAGTGGTTCCTGAGTCATTTTACCCCCTCTAGTTGCAACTCCAACAGTAAAGTCATGCATATTGTTATTCATTTCATCAAGCAATTCTCTTTGAGATTTAGCAACTTGTTCTAATTAACTGAGTTTGAACCATAGAAGCATGCTTTCCAACACCTCTAACATCATTTGATATTCTAATTAACAAGTCACTCAAGCGAGCAATCATATCAGAATTGTATTTCAATTGTTTCATAACATTTGCATTGAAGTGATCTTGTTTTTTAATATAATTCTCAAACTCGTAAAGGCATTGACTAGGATGCATATTGTGAGGGTTGTCGTTATCATTGAATTTCATAAGATAACTTACCTCTACCACCATAGGATGTGGTGGTGTATTAAGCCCATGTATTTCTTCAATAGGAGGTAAATTTATAACATCCTCATCTTTAATAGCTTTTTCCTTCATAGATTTCTTTGCCTCTTGCATATCTTCCGGACTGAGATATAATATACCCCTCTTCTTCAGAGTGGGTTTAGGCAGTGGTTCAGGAATAGTAGAATCATCATAATTTTTCAATGTATTATTCAATAATTCTTCAGCTTGACCAATAGTTCGTTCCCTGAAAACACAACCAGCACAACTATCTAGGAAGTCCCAGAAGCATTGATTAGTCCATTATAGAAGATATCAAGTATTTCATTTTTCTTAAGTGGATGATCAGGCAAAGCATTAAGAAATTGTCAAAGCCTCCCCCCAAGCTTGTGGGAGACTCACTTCTTTAATTTGCACAAAGTTAAATATTTCATGTAAGGCAGCTTGTTTCTTATGAGCAGGAAAATATTTTTCAGAGAAGTAATAAATCATATCCTGGGGACTACGCACACAACCAGGAGCAAGAGTATTGTACCAAGCTTTAGCATCACCCTTTAATGAGAAAGGGAATAATTTTAGAATAAAGTAATAGCGAGTTTTCTCATCATGAGTAAAAAGGGTGGCTATGTCATTCAACTTAGTATGATGTGCCACAATAGTTTCAGTTTCATAACCATGGAAAGGATCAGATTCAAACAAAGTAATTAACTCTGGGTCGATAGAGAATTCATAATCCTTATCATCAATAAATATAGGTGAAGTTGCAAACTTAGGATCATATTTCATTCTAGTATTCAGATATTTTTCTTTATACTTGCATAATAATTTCTCTAGATCATCTCTATCATTGCAAACAAGAATATCTCTAGTTGTTTCTTCACTCATAACATAACCTTCCGGCACCTTAGGCAATTCATATCTAGGAAGGCTAGTTCTAGTAGGTGTTTCAGGAGATTCAGTTTCAAGATCGTCATCAGATTCAACAACATCATGTTGTATAACTCTAGCAATTTGTTTATCAAGAAAATGACCAAGTGGCACATCATCATTAAGCAAGGTACTAGCATCATCATAAGCATTATCCATAGCAGAATTAGCATCATCAATAACTTGCGACATGTCAATATTAATAGCATGTGGTGGTGTTGCAAGTTTACATATAATAGAAGGTGAATCTAAAGCAAAACTGGATGGTAGTTCCTTACCTCCCCTCGTCTTTGAGGGAAATATCTTGGTCTTAGCATCCTTCAGATTTTTCATAGTGATAAACTGATAATAATCCCATGTGACTCAACAAATATAGCTATGATCCCCGGCAACGGCACCAGAAAAAGGTCTTGATAACCCACAAGTATAGGGATCGCAACAGTTTTCGAGGGTTGAGTATTCAACCCAAATTTATTGATTCGACACAAGGGGACCAAAGAATATTTGAAGGTATTAGTAGATGAGTTGTCAATTCAACCACACCTGGAGATTAATTATCTGCAGCAAAGTGATCAGTGGCAAAGTAGTATGATAGTTTTGATAATAGTGGCAACAGTAATGGTAACAGTAACAGTGACAGTAGTTTTGTAGCAAGTGTAACAGTGATGATAGCAGTAGTAACTTAGCAAGAACAATATAGGATAAATTCGTAGGCATTGGATCGGTGATTTGTTGGATGATATTCATCATGAGACAGTTATAACCTAGGGCGATATGGCACTAGCTCCAGTTCATCGATATAATGTAGGCATGTATTCCATAAATAGTCATACGTGCTTTATTAAAAGAACTTGCATGACATCTTTTGTCCTACCCTCCCGTGGCAGCGGGGTCCATATTGGAAACTAAGTGATATTAAGGCCTCCTTTTAGTAGAGAATCGGAACAAAGCATTAACACGTAGTGAATACATGAACTCCTCAAACTACGGTAATCATCGGAAGAAGTCCCAGTTATTGTCACTCCGGGGTTACCGGATCATAACACGTAGTAGGTGACTATAACTTGCAAGATCGGATCTAGAACATGGATATAATGATGATAACATAAACGGTTCAGATCTGAAATCATGGCACCCGGGCCCAAAGTGACAAGCATTAAGTATGGCAAAGTCATAGCATCATCAATCTAAGAACATAGTGGATACTAGGGATCAAGCCCTAACAAAACTAACTCGATTACATGATGAATATCATCCAACTCCTCACCGACCAGCGAGCCTACAAAGGAATTACTCACTCTCAGTGGGGAGCATCATGGAATTGGCGATGGAGAAGGGTTGGTGATGACGAAGAACGAAGATCCCCCTCTCCAGAGCCCCAAACGGACTCCAGATCTGCCCTCCTGAGGAAGAACAGGGCTTGGTGGAGGCTCCGTCTCGTGGATTGCGATAATTCTTTCTCCCTCATTTTTTCTCTGAAAATAGGATTTTATAGCGTCGGTTTTAGGGTCTGCGGGGCCACCAGGTGGGGACAAACCACCTGAGCGCGCCTGGTGAGGGGGGCGTGCCCTGGTGGGTTGTGCCCACCCAGGTGCCCCCCTTCATTGGTCTTGGCTCCAGAAATTCTTATATATTATATAATAATGCCTCGCAAAGTTTCGTTCCATTCCGACAACTTTTATTTCTGCACAAAAACAACACCATGGTAGTTCTGCTGAAAACAGCGTCAGTCTAAGGTTAGTTTCATTCAAATCATGCAAATTAGAGTCCAAAACAAGAGGAACACGTTAGGAAAAGTAGATACGTTGGACACGTATCAATCTTGATGCCCAATATTTAAGTAGCTTCACCGAGGTCTTTCATTGAAAAGTTATTATTCAAATATCCTTTAATGCTACCCGGAAATTCTATATCATTCCCGATGAACAATATGTCATCCACATATACTATCAGAAATGCTACAGAGCTCCCACTCACTTTATTTTGGTGAAGCTTGTATTTACTATGTGTTAATGCTTTGTTCCAATTGTAAAACATCCAAGAATGATATAAAGGTGCTAACAAAGTGTGCAAGCTCTAGCGATCCATCTATGGACTGGTGCAAGCATCTCGGAGTTGGAATATATGCTTCGATGAGGTATTATCATTCTTGGATGTTTTACAATCATTTTATAGCAACTTTATATCATTTTTGGGACTAACCTATTGACCCAGTGCCCAGTGCAAGTTGCTGTTTTTGCTTTTTTTACATCGGAGGAAATCAATATCAAACGGAGTCCAAACACCGCGAAACTTTTTGGAGATTGTTTAGAATACCCAGGATGGGCCAGAGCAGCACCTAGGGGGTGCCCCGAGGGGGGCACAACCCACCAGGGTGCGCCTGGGGGCCCAGGCGCACCCAGATGGGTTGTGCCCACCTCGGTGGCCTCCCGCACGCCCTCTTTACCCTATAAATTCACAAATATTCCAAAAACCCTCGGGGTTAACCTAGATCAGAAGTTCCGCCGCCGCAAGCCTCTGTAGCCACCGAAAACCAATCTAGACCCCGTTCTGGCACCCTGCCGGAGGGGGAATCATCTCTGGTGACCATCTTCATCATCACGGCGGCCACCACTATGAGGAGGGAGTAGTCCACCCTCGGGGCTGAGGGTTCGTACCAGTAGCTATGTGTTTAATCTCTCTCTCTCTCGTGTTATTTAGATGTCATGATCTTGATGTATCGCGGGCTTTGTTAATATAGTCGGATCATATTGTGTTTTCCCCTCTCTATCTTGTTGTGATGAATTGAGTTTTTCCCTTTGAGATTTCATTGTTATCGGATTGAATACTTTAATGGATTTGAGAACACTTGATATATGTCTTGCAATTGAATACTCGTGGAGACAATGGGGTATCGTATTGATTCACTTGATATATGTTTGGCACTCAACTCGCGGATTCCTAAGGTGACATTGGGGTAATCTATGCATAGGGGTCGATGCACGTTCTTGTCTTTGTTTCTCTGATAGAAATCTTGGGGCACTCTTTGAAGTTCTTTCTGTTGGATTGAGTATTATGAATATGAATTTTCTTTGGTGTTATTTTAGTACAACTCTAGGATGGATCGAATGGAAAGAATAGCTTTGTTATTTTAGTAAGAACTATTAAATAGATCGAATGGAAAGAATAGCTTTGAGGTGGTTTCGTACCCTACAAACAATTTATTCTTATGTTCTCCGCTAGATAGGAACTTTGGAGTGATTCTTCATCGCACTTTGAGGGCTGGTTATATGATCCAATTATATTAGCATTGTTGAGAGGTTGCACTAGTGAAAGTACGAACCCTAGGCCTCATTTTCAAGCATTGCAATACCGTTTTTGTGCCCGATTACTATTTGCTACCTTGCTGTTTTTTATTTATTTAGATTATAAAAATATATTTCTACCATCCATATTACACTTTTATCACCATCTCTTCGCCGAACTAGTGCACCTATACAACTTACCATTGTATTAGGTGTGTTGGGGACACAAGAGATTTCTTGTATTTCGTTGCAGGGTTGTTTGAGAGAGACCATCTTCATCGTGCGCCTCCCACGGTTGATAAACCTGAGGTCATCCACTTGAGGGAAAATTGCTACTGTCCTACAAAACTCTGTGCTTGGAGGCCCAACATGAGTCTACAAGAATAAAGTTGCATAGTAGACATCACCCAAAACTTTAAGAAACGACAGCTTTGGTTTCTTGCCAAACCATAGTTCATACGGTGTCGTCTCAACGGATTTAGACGGTGACCTATTTAACATGAATGCAGCTGTCTCTAATGCATAACCCCAAAATGCTAGTGGTAAATCGGTAGGAGACATCATAGATCAAATCATATCTAATAAAGTACGGTTACGACGTTCGGACACACCATTACGTTGTGGTGTTCCAGGTGGCGTGAGTGGTGAAACTATTCCACATTGTTTTAAATGAAGGCCAAACTCGTAACTCAAATATTCACCTTCGTGATCAGATCATAGAAACTTTATTTTCTTCTTACGATGATTCTCCACTTCACTCTGAAATTCTTTGAACTTTTCAAATGTTTCAGACTTGTGTTTCATTAAGTAGATATACCCATATCTGCTCAAATCATCTGTGAAGGTTAGAAAATAAGGATACCTGCCGCGAGCCTCAACACTCTTCAGACCGCATTGCTACCTCTAGAGCATGCGTTGGTTCTCCCTTGAAGAGGAAAGGGTGATGCAGCAAAGTAGCGTAAGTATTTCCCTTAGTTTTTTAGAACCAAGGTATCAATCCAGTAGGTGACTATAGCAAGTCCCTCGTACCTGCACAAACAATCAAGAACCTTGCAACTAATGCGATAAAGGGGTTGTCAGTCCCTTCACGACCACTTGCAAAAATGAGATCTGATAAAGATAATAAGATAAATATTTTTGGTATTTTTGTTGTATAGATTGAAAAGTAAAAATTGCAAAATAAACGGCGATAGAAATTGGCAAGTTGACGGGAAAATAATATAATGGAAAATAAACCCAGGGGCCATAGGTTTCACTAGTGGCTTCTCTCAAGATAGCATAATCTACGGTGGTTGAACAAATTACTGTCGAGCAATTGATAGAAAAGCGCATAGTTATGAGAATATCTAGGCATGATCATGTATATAGGCATCACGTCCGTGCCAAGTAGACTGAAACGATTCTGCATCTACTACTATTACTCCACACATTGACCGCTATCCAACATGCATCTAGAGTATTAAGTTCATAAGAACAGAGTACCGCATTAGGCAAGATGACATGATGTAGATGGATAAACTCAAGCAATATGATATAAACCCCATCTTTTTATCCTAGATGGCAACAATACAATACGTGTCGTTTCCCTTTCTGTCACTGGGATCGAGCACCGCAAAATTGAACCCAAAGCTAAGCACTTCCCCCATTGCAAGAAAGATCAATCTAGTAGGCCAAACTAAACCGATAATTCGGAGAGACTTGCAAAGATACCAAATCATGCATATAAGAATTCTGAGAAGAATCAAATATTATTCATAGATAATCTTGATCATAAACCCACAATTCATTGGATCTCGACAAACACACCGCAAAAAGAATTACATTGAATAGATCTCTAAGAGAATCGAGGTGAACTTTGTATTGAGATCCAAATAGAGAGAAGAATCCATCTAGCTAATAACTATAGACCCGAAGGTCTATGGTAAACTACTGACACATCATCGAAGAGACTATGGTGTTTATGTAGAAGCCCTCCGTGATCGATTCCCCCTCCGGCAGAGAGCCGAAAAAGGCCCCAAGATGGGATCTCATGGGTACAGAAGGTTGTAGCGGTGTAAATAGGGTTTCGTGGTGCTCCTGGATGTTTTTAGGGTATATGAGTATATATAGGCGAAAGAAGTAGGTCGGTGGAGCCTCAAGGGGCCCACGAGGGTGGGGGTGCGCCCTCCTACCTCGTGGCTTCCTCGCTGCTTCCTTGACGTACAATCCAAGTCTCCAGGATCATGTTTGTTCCAAAAACGATCCTCGCGAAGGTTTCATTCCATTTCAATTTTGTTTGATATTCCTTTTCTGTGAAACACTGAAATAGGCAAAAACAGCAATTTGCACTGGGCCTTCGGTTAATAGGTTAGTCCCAAAAATAATATAAAAGTGCATAATAAAGCACATTAAACATCCAAAACAGATAATATAACAGCATGGAACAATAAAAATTATAGATACGTTGGAGACGTATCAAGCATCCCCAAGCTTAATTCCTGCTCGTCCTCGAGTAGGTAAATGATAAAAACAGAATTTTTTATGTGGAATGCTACCTAACATAATTTTCAAAGTAATTCTCTTTATTGTGGCATGAATGTTTAGATCTGAAAGATTCAAGACAAAAGTTTAATATTGACATAAAAATAATAATACTTCAAGCATACTACCTAAGAAATTATGTCTTCTCAAAATAACATGGCCAAAGAAAGCTTATCCCTACAAAGTCATATAGTTTGGCTATGCTTCATTTTCGTCACACAAAAATGCTCTCATCATGCACAACCCCGATGACAAGCCAAGCAATTGTTTCATACTTTAGTAATCTCAAACTTTTTTCAACTTTCACGCAATACATGAGCGTGAGCCATGGACATAGCACTAAGGGTGGAATAGAACATAATGATGGGGGTTGTGTGGAGAAGACAAAAAAGGAGAAAGTCTCACATTGATGCGGCTAATCAACGGGCTAGGGAGATGCCCATCAATTGATGTCAATGCAAGGAGTAGGGATTGCCATGCAACGGATGCACTAGAGCTATAAATGTATGAAAGGTCAACAAAAGAAACTAAGTGGGTGTGCATCCAACTTGCTTGCTCACGAAGACCTAGGGCATTTGAGGAAGCCCATTGTTGGAATATACAAGCCAAGTTCTATAATGAAAAATTCCCACTAGTATATGAAAGTGACAAAATAAGATACTCTCTATCATAAATAGCATGGTGCTACTTTGAAGCACAAGTGTGGAAAAAAGGATAGTAGCATTTTCCCTTTTATTTCTTTTCTCTTTTTTCTCCTTTTTTCTTTTTTTTGGACAATGCTCTATTAATGATGATCATCACACTTCTATTTATTTACAACTCAATGATTACAACTCGATACTAGAACAAAATATGACTCTATATGAGTGCCTCCGGTGGTGTACCGGGATGGGCAATGAATCAAGAGTGGCATGTATGATAAATTATGCATGGTGGCTTTGCCACAAATACGATGTCAACTACATGATCATGCAAGGCAATATGACAATGATGAAGCGTGTCATAATAAATGAAACGGTGGAAAGTTGCATGGCAATATATCTCGGATGGCTATGGAAATGCCATAATAGGTAGGTATGGTGGCTGTTTTAAGGAAGATATAAGGAGGTTTATGTGTGATAGAGCATATCATATCATGGGGGTTGGATGGACCGGCGAATTTTGCACCAACTCTCAAGGTGAGAAAGGGCAATGCACGGTACTGAAGAGGCTAGTAATGATGGAAAGGTGAGAGTGCGTATAATACATGGACTCAACATTAGTCATAAAGAACTCACATACTTATTGCAAAAATCTACAAGTCATCAAAAACTAAGCATTACGCGCATGCTCCTAGGGGGATAGATTGGTAGGAAAAGACCATCGCCCGTCCCCGACCGCCACTCTTAAGGATGACAATCAAAGAACACCTCATGTTTCAAATATGTCACACAACGGTCACCATACGTGCATGCTACGGGACTTGAAAAATTCAACACAAGTATTTCTCAAATTCACAACTACTCAACTAGCACGACTCTAATATTACCATCTTCATATCTCAAAACAACCATCAAGTATCAAACTTCTCGTAGTATTCAATGCACTTTTTATGAAAGTTTTTATTATACTCATCTTGGATGTCTATCATATTATGACTAATTTTATAGCCAAAGCAAATTACCATGCTGTTATAAAAGACTCTCAAAATGATATAAGTGAAGCATGAGATATCAATAATTTCTATAAAATAAAACCACCACCGTGCTCTAAAAGATATAAGTGAAGCACTAGAGCAAAATTATCTAGCTCAAAAGATATAAATGAAGCACAAAGAGTATTCTAATAAATTCCAATTCATGTGTTTCTCTCCAAAATGTGTGTACATCAAGGATGATTGTGGTAAACTAATAAGCAAAGACTCAAATCATACAAGACGCTCCAAGCAAAACACATACCATGTGGTGAATAAAAATATAGCCTCAAGTAAAGTTATCGATGGACGAAGACGAAAGAGGGAATGCCTTTCGGGGAATCCCCAATCTTAGGATTTTGGTTGTCCTTGAATTTTACCTTGGGGTGCCATGGGAATCCCCAAGCTTAGGCTCTTGCCACTCCTTATTCCAAAATCCATCAAATCTTTACCCAAAATCACAACACAAAACTCAACAGAAAATCTCATGAGCTCCGTTAGTATAAGAAAACAAATCACCACTTTAAGGTACTGTAATGAACTCATTATTTATTTATATTGGTATTAAACCTACTGTATTCCAACTTCTCTATGGTTCATACCCCCCGATACTAGCCATAGATTCATCAAAATAAGCAAACAACACACGAAAAACAGAATCTGTCAAAAACAGAATAGTCTGTAGCAATCTGTATCAAACGTATACTTCTGTAATCCCAAAAATTATGAAATAAATTGGTGGACGTGAGGAATTTCTCTATTAATCATCTGAAAAAAGAATAAACCTAATAGCACTCTCCAGTAAAACATGGCAGTTAATCTCCTGAGTGCTAAAGTTTCTGTTTTTTACAGCAAGATCGCAAAGACTTTCCCCAAGTCTTTCCAAAGGTTCTACTTGGCACAAACACTAATTGAAAATATAAAACCACATCTAAACATAAGCTAGATGGATTATTTATTACTAAACATAAACAAAAATCAAGAAACAAAAATAAAATTGGGTTTCCTCCCAACAAGCACTACTAGGAAAAGGGCTAAAGATAGGATTGACACTAATGGCGCGCCAGAGAAGTGGTGCGCCACTATTATATACTAATGGCGCACCAGGTGGAGGTACGCCATTAGTGTGGAAGACACTAATGGCGCACCAGACAAAAGGTGCGCCACTAGTAACAAAAAAAATTCCATTTTTTAAAACATACTAATGGCGCATCCGGGCAAAGTGCGCCATTAGTAGTTAGAACTACTAATGGCGCACCGGCGACAAAGTGCGCCAGTAATTTGTTTTTTTTTTACTTTTTGGCAAAACTACTAATGGTGCACCGTTGCACAGTGCACCATTACTAGTTTAAACTAGTAATGGCGCACTGTGCAACAGTGCGCCATTAGTACAAAAATTATTTTTTTTTACTTTTTTGCAAAACTACTAATGGCGCACTGCATTAGAAAATCGTGTGTCCTCTGGATTTACCGCACGTGAAATACCATGTGTGCATGAACAATTGCATCATTTATCGGGACGAGCACGCGGAGTCTACCATATGTCCGGTGTGCGGCGTCACTCGATACAAGAAGAGGAAGAAAGCTCCTCAAAAATCGGTGTGGTACTTTCCGATCACTCCTCGTCTGCAGCGGTATTTCGCAGACCCTAAGGTAGCAAAACTCCTGCGTTGGCACGCGGATAGGGAGGAGAAGAAGCGGGAAGATGACGGAAACGATTCGGAGATAAATAAAAAAGACAAGATGTTGAGTCACCCTAAGGATGCGAGCCAGTGGTGAGGACACTCGATCTCGATCCCCCTCCACCGCCGCCGACGAGCACCCGGCCCCCCGCACCCTCCCCCGCTCCACCGCCGCCGCAGATGATATTTTCAAGTAACAAATTTGAACATATTTTTAAAAAAATTATTACTATTTTTATAAAAAAAATATTACTGTTATGATTTAAACAAGTTTGAACATATTTAAACACAAATAAATATCAAACAGCATTTAAAATGCAAAAAAAATATTGCAGAGCCTGAGAATCGAACGCAAGACCTCCTAGTGTGTGTGCTGCGTGCTGCGTGCTGACTAGTCGGGCTAGTGGGCGGGTTCTGATGTGGATTGGGTTAGGTGCAATATAACCTGTGCTCGAACGGTAATAAAAAAACATTCTAATGGCGCACCGCTGCGGGGTGCGCCATTGCTACCTAAAAAAAGATCTCTAATGGCGCACCGAGGAGTGGTGCGCCATTAGTAAGCTATCCTCCCTCTCCCTCGCCAGATCCCCTTCGACCCTCTCTCCCTCGCCACCAGATCCACTCGCGCACTGCCCCAACCCACGACGCCGCCGCCCCGACCCTCACCGGACTCCACCCCCGCTGCCCCCA
>NC_041388.1:591146363-591149504 GCF_002162155.2 Triticum dicoccoides | reverse complement strand
CGCTAGGGTTCCTCGCCCCGCCGCCCGCTCCTCTCCTCCACCTCGTACGAGCGAGCGCCTCTTCCGACCCCTGCAGCAGCCAGCGACCTCGGCCCCGACGCACGCGCCCACCCCGCCGGCCCCTGCCGTCCTCCGCCTCCGGTCCCCCCAGCAGCAGCCGGCGAACCAAGGACGGTGCCGTGACCATCGTCGCCACCTCCCGCCGTCTCTCCCTGCGCGTGGCCGGCGGATGCTCTCCTTCGACGCGCTGCCCGTGGTGAGCCCCTCTTCCTTACTCACCTCCATGTTCCTTGTTCATCTCTCTGTTCCCTGTTCCTCTCTTGTCCATGCTGCTATTTACATGGATCAATGGATGTTGGATAGATGGATGTGTGTTGATGTTAGGTAGTAGATGGTTTGCTTGATGGTTGGTTGAATTGGGCTAGTTGCTTGCTAGATGGATGGACGAATGGTGCGAGTATGTAGACATCTTTTGCTACTGTGAAGGGTCAGTGCTAGTGTAAAGGGTAGTAGTAATTCATTCCCTTTTGCTTCTGCCTGGTGCTAATTTTCTGCTGTTAGCTTTGTGTGGCTTCTTATTATTCTCTAAATCGTTCTTCAAAGCAGGCTTTGCATCGCTTTAGGTAGTTTTCTCCATGTTTCATCAAGTGACATGTTAACAGCTTGCTAGTTTAGGATACATAATTAATGCCTTTAAATGGTGCACTCTGTAAATGCCTTTAAATATAACCTTGCTAGTTTAGGATACATAATTGCAGAGAAATAATCACATCAATGCCTTTAAATGGTGCACTCTGTAAGAAATTAATAACCTAGCATCACAATTCAGAAATACTCCTGCTACTCATGTAGGTGCCGCATGAGTTTTTTTGGTTTTGTTACTGCTAGGTAGGTTGATAAGGAGAACTGCATATTTGACAGGCACAATGTCCTGTTTTTTTAGTAGGAGCACATTTTACATACAGTTTGGAGTACTAGCTCAGATACTGGTTCAGATTTTGATGTGCTTGCTTGTTACTGTAAGTGAGTTTATAATTGCACCCACTTGCTCGTCCTCATATTTTCTGTAGCCATGCAATTTATAATTGCACCCACTTGCAGCAACTAGCTGGAGTAGATTATGGCAAGTGAAAGCAACAAATTCTCTACAATTCGAAAGCTCAATATCCATGTAGTAGGAAGAGCTTGCTTTAACTAAATTTGGACTTGGTGCACTAGCTTGGCAATTTTGCTTGCTTGCACCGCTTGAGTAGTTCTACATCTAATGTAGTCAATAGATGTTGTCAAGTGATTGTGTCATGGTTTTGGTTCTGTTTTTAAAAAGGAAAGCCACTTGTTCAGCCTTCAAGAAAATATTTTCTTAGAATATTACTGCTAAGCCCAAGCTTGTTAATCAGCATGTACATTTCTGTCATATATTGCTAATGTCTGCTCAGATGTGTGCTTGCTATTTTCACCTATCTTTTTTTCTTCTACATGATATGGAACCTTATGATACTGCACCAATAGCCTTTGTGCATCCAAGTTATCAAACTATGTGAACTAGAAACAGAAATAGAGAGAATTGATCATTACTTTTCTGAACTGTCGTAGAAGCCTCAGTAGTTCTTTCAAGTTCGTACATTGAAAGGCTTGTTTCACAATTTTTGAATTACTTGTGATGCCTTTGAATTACTTGTGATGCCTGTTATCATGCATGTTTTATGATCTGTTGTAAGGTACTAATTGGTCCCTTCTGCTACTTATCAGAGATGGCGGGAAGCAGTCACCGCCGCTCTGCGACACCGCAGTATGAGTTGGATGCTTCCGAGTTCTTCACTATCATACTTAGGACTTCAGTATCATCCATGACGCAGGTATATAAAACGAGAGATCTCCCCTTCACCCATCTCATTATGATATCTGTTGTTTGCTACAGCACTCATTGTCCCAAACTGCAGAGGCTGCCTGATAGTTTTATGAACATGCTGATGGGTGAAGATCCGCCAAATAATGTGAAGTTGCGACAGGCCGGCAGCGGGTTTTGCAGGCTGTGGGATGTGGAGTTGGTGATCAAGGAGGGCCACATGTACTTGTCTCGTGGGTGGGAGAAGTTCTACCATGCCTACGACCTGCGGCTAGGGTACTTCCTTCTCTTCAGGTACGACGACGACGCCACCATGCTCATCGTGAAGGTGTTCAACGCGACTATGTGTCGCATGCGCTACGCTGAAGATTATGATGCCGGTACATTCTGCCTCTTCTTATTCCTCTACATTTGGCTTTGTCTCACATCGATTGTTAACGGTCATTGTTGCATTTGGAGAGGTAATGGGAGCAGCAGCAGCGACAATGGCTACAGCCAAAGCAGCAGCGACTATGGCTGTAGCGAAAGCAGCAGCGATTCTGGCTGTAGCGAAAGCAGCAGCGATTCTGGCAACAGCATAGACAACAAGAAGGATGATCCGGACTTGAGTGCGGGAGAAGTGGAGCAGAGTGGGGATGAGGAGCTGCAGGATGACGATGGGCATCATGCTGAGGATGACCTAGCGCTGGTGGTGGCTGGCCAAGGGCAAGAGATGGTGGTGGCTGACCATGGGCAAGAGATGGAGGTGGCTGAGGATGACCTAGCGATGGTCGTGCTTGAAGGTGGCCTCGCGATGGTGGTGGTGCCTGACAATGACCATGCACCGGTGGTGGCACCGGCGATCCCACAGCTGGGCGACATGACCACGCCAATTGAGGTAGAAGACTACATCCCACCGCCTCCACCGCCTCGCCACTCTTGGCGCATCAGGCTGAGGAAGGAGAAGGAGAAGAACAATGCATGAGAACTGAACTTTGTCAGGTATGTCAGATCTCCAAAATGATATATATATATATATATATATATATATATATATATATATACTTAGTTACCTATGTTATCTCTAATATGCTTAGTTTCCTATAGGTTAGCTTCATTTTACCTAAGTTGGCTCTAATATGCTAACTTAGAGCTTATATGCTTAGTTTCCTATAGGTTAGCTCCAAAATAACTTATGTTAGCACAAAATGATCAAGTTTACATAATAAGCTTATAGTCTTTTTCTTATTCTTCTTCTTTTCCAAAATGACATAGGTTAGCTTCATTTTACCTAAGTTGGCTCTAATATACTAACT
>NC_041388.1:591146010-591146353 GCF_002162155.2 Triticum dicoccoides | reverse complement strand
GCCAATTGTGGTAGAAGACTACATCCCACTGCCTCCACTACCTCCACCGCCTCGCCGCGCTTGGCGCATCAGGCTGAGGAAGGAGAAGGAGAAGGAGAAGAACAATGCATGAGAACTGAACTTTGTCAGGTATGTCAGATCTCCAAAATGATATATATATATATATATATATATATATATATATATATATATACTTAGTTACCTATGTTATCTCTAATATGCTTAGTTTCCTATAGGTTAGCTTCATTTTACCTAAGTTGGCTCTAATATGCTAACTTAGAGCTTAATTATATGCTTAGTTTCCTATAGATTAGCTCCAAAATAACTTATGTTAGCACAAAAT
>NC_041388.1:591082856-591146000 GCF_002162155.2 Triticum dicoccoides | reverse complement strand
TATATATATACTTAGTTACCTATGTTATCTCTAATATGCTTAGTTTCCTATAGGTTAGCTTCATTTTACCTAAGTTGGCTCTAATATGCTAACTTAGAGCTTATATGCTTAGTTTCCTATAGGTTAGCTCCAAAATAACTTATGTTAGCACAAAATGATCAAGTTTACATAATAAGCTTATAGTCTTTTTCTTATTCTTCTTCTTTTCCAAAATGACATAGGTTAGCTTCATTTTACCTAAGTTGGCTCTAATATACTAACTTAGAGCTTATATGCTTAGTTTCCTATAGGTTAGCTCCAAAATAACTTATGTTAGCACAAAATGATCAAGTTTACATAATAAGCTTATAGTTTTCTTCTTATTCTTCTTATTTTCCAAAATTCTTCTTATTCTTCTTCTAGTGTTCTTCTTCTTCTAGTATTCTTCTAGTCTTCTTCTTTTTCTTCTTCTAACTTCTTGTTTATCATTTTGCAGATTTGATTTAATTCACGGAAGCTTGCATGGATGGAGTGCTTCTTTTCGATTTGTGTTTTTATTTTGTATCAATGTGAAACTTTTGTGAATTGATGGATAACGGTGTTGGATGAACAATGTGAAACTTTTGTAATATGTAACGATGGAACTATGTGTTGGCTATGTATGTATATATGATGGAACTTATGTGTTGGCTATGATTGTTATATGGATGCTTGTTGTATATATATGTGTGTTGGATATCTCATAGGTGAAATAGTCACCTAAGATTAAGAAAAAAAATTAAAAAATTGTTACTAATGGCGCACTACCATGTGGTGCGCCATTAGTATAGCAGACACTAGTGGCACACCGTGAGCAAAACTAATGGCGCACTGCCTGTTTACTGGATGGTGCGCCATTAGTATACCAGATACTAATGGCGCACCAGTGGTGCACCATTAGTAAAAATTACTAGTGGCGTGCTACTAATGGCGCACCGGTGATACGCCATTAGTAGGAAAAACCGGTGCGCCATTAGTAGGCCTTTTCCTAGTAGTGAAGCGCCAAGCGCTAACGTTTAACGCCCCTAGCTAGGCATGAAAGCAAGAATAGATCTAGGTATTACCATCTTTGTGTTGGGAAACAAAATAGAAAATTTCTTATATATAGCATTTATCTTTCTATTTTGAGAAAGCACGTGGCCATTAATGGTGGAAGAAAGATTAAGCACGCTACGGAAATTTGCATCTAAGCTAGCCTTCATTTCTTTGATAATTTCATTTTGATAAAAGCACAAAAGAGAGGTGGATTCAACCTTCTCACTCATGGGGTCCCAAATATAGTTTTCATCTTTTCATAGGTATCTATGGAATCCCCCTCAAGAAAACCTTCTTCAAAAATAGAATCTAAAACTTGCTTGAACGAAGAGGGTATGCCAACATAAAAGCTTTTTAGGTATATCTCAATTTGATATTGAGGCACATAGCTAGCTCGGATCCTTAATAACCTATCCCAAGCATCTTTTAAAGACTCATCAAGTAAATAACGAAAAATTCCAGGATCATCTTCATCGAAATTATTCAAACCCTCATTGGTAACCCCGATAGGTCTTTCCATAGCATCATTATTTATGAGCCTAGAGAGGACACAGGGACTATCCAAAGTATTAGAACTCAGAAGAGAACCCTTAGCCCTTTTTGATTCGGCCATGGCGAAAGAAAAAATAAATGGGAAAGAGGCGAATAAAATGGCAAAGGTGAAGTGGGGGAGAGGAAAATGAGAGGCAAATAGCAAATAATGTAGTGCGAGGGATAAGAATTTGTGATGGGTACTTGGTATGTCTTGACTTGTGTGTAGATCTCCCCGACAACAACGCCAGAAATCCTTCTTGCTACCTCTTGAGCATGCGTTGGTTTTCCCTTGAAGAGGAAAGGGTGATGCAGCAAAGTAGCGTAAGTATTTCCCTCAGTTTATGAGAACCAAGGTATCAATCCAGTAGGAGACTACACGCAAGTCCCTCGTACCTGCACAAACCATCAAGAACCTTGCAACCAACATGATAAAGGGGTTGTCAGTCCCTTCACGGTCACTTGCAAAAGTGAGATCTGATAAAGATAATAAGATAAATATTTTTGGTATTTTTGTTGTATAGATTGAAAAGTAAATATTGCAAAATAAACGGCGACAAAAATTGGCAAGTTGACGGGAAAATAATATATGGAAAATAGACCTGGGGGCCATAGGTTTCACTAGTGGCTTCTCTCAAGATAGCATAATCTACGGTGGTTGAACAAATTACTGTCGATCAATTGATAGAAAAGCGCATAGTTATGAGAATATCTAGGCATGATCATGTATATAGGCATCACGTCCGTGACAAGTAGACCGAAACGATTCTACATCTACTACTATTACTCCACACATTGACCGCTATCCAGCATGCATCTAGAGTATTAAGTTCATAAGAACAGAGTAACGCATTAGGCAAGATGACATGATGTAGAGGGATAAACTCAAGCAATATGATATAAACCCCATCTTTTTATCCTCGATGGCAACAATACAATATGTGTCGTTTCCCTTTCTGTCACTAGGATCGAGCACCACAAGATTGAACCCAAAGCTAAGCACTTCCCCCATTACAAGAAAGATCAATCTAGTAGGACAAACTAAACCGGTAATTCGAAGAGACTTGCAAAGATATCAAATCATGCATGTAAGAATTCGGAGAAGTACCAAATATTGTTCATAGATAATCTTGATCATAAACCCACAATTCATCAGATCTCGACAAACACACCGCAAAAAGAATTACATCGAATAGATCTCCAAGAGAATCGAGGAGAACTTTGTATTGGGATCCAAAGAGAGAGAAGAAGCCATCTAACTAATAACTATGTGCCCGAAGGTCTGTGGTAAACTACTCACACATCATCGGAGAGGCTATGGTGTTGATGTAGAAGCCCTCCGTGATCGATTCCCCCTCCGGTGGAGAGCCGTAAAAGGCCCCAAGATGGGATCTCACGGGTTCAGAAGGTTGCGGCAGTGGAAATAGGGTTTTGTGGTGCTCCTGGATGTTTTCAGGGTATATGAGTATATAAAGGCGAAAGAAGTAGGTCGGTGGAGTCTCGAGGGGCCCATGAGGGTGGGGGCGCGCCCTCCTGCCTCGTGGCTTCCTCGCTGCTTCCTTGATGTCCACTCCAAGTCTCCTGGATTGCGTTTGTTCCAAAAATGATCCTTGCGAAGGTTTCATTACGTTTGGATTCCATTTGATATTCCTTTTCTGCAAAACACTGAAATAGGCAAAAAAACAGCAATTTGCACTGGGCCTTCGGTAAATAGGTTAGTCCCAAAAATAATATAAAAGTGCATAATAAAGCCCATTAAACATCCAAAACAGATAATATAATAGCATGGAACAATAAAAAATTATAGATACGTTGGAGACGTATCACGCATACATCGATATGTATTATTTCCAATAACTCAGTAGCTCGCTTCATTGTTCCGGAGAACGGAGTTTTAGTCATCTTGCCCATGAGATATGGTTCACAAGTATCAAATTATTCATAATCAAGTGATTCCAAAAGCCCATATGCATGGAGTTTCTTCATGCGCTTTACACCAATATGACCTAAACAGTAGTGCCACAAGTATGTTGCACTATCATTATCAACTTTGCATCTTTTGGCATCAATATTATGAATATGTGTATTACTACGAATGAGATTCAATAAACCATTTACATTGGGTGTATGACCATAGAAGGTTTTATTCATGTAAACAGAACAACAATTATTCTCTGACTTAAATGAATAACTATATTACAATAAACATGATCCAATCATATTCATGCTCAACGCAAACACCAAATAACATTTGTTTAGGTTCAACACTAATCTCGAAGGTAGAGGGAGTATGTGATGGTGATCTTATCAACCTTGGAATCACTTCCAACACACATTGTCACCTCGCCCTTAACTAGTCTCTGTTCATTTTGCAACTCCAGTTTTGAGTTACTAATCTTAGCTAATGAACCAGTATCAAATACCCATGGGGTACTATGAACACTAGTAAACCACACATCAATAACATGCATATCAAATATACCTTTGTTCACTTTGCCATCCTTCTTATCCACCTAGTATTTGGGGCAGTTCTGTTTCTAGTGACCATTCCCTTTGCAGTAGAAGCACTCAGTTTCAGGCTTGGGTACAGCTTTGGGCTTCTTCACGGGAGTGGCAACTTGCTTGCCATTCTTCTTGAAGTTCCCTTTCTTTCCCTTGCCCTTTTTCTTGAAACTAGTGGTCTTGTCAACCATCAACACTTGATGCTCTTTCTTGATTTCTACCTTCGCTGATTTCAGCATTGCGAAGAGCTTGGGAATCATTTTCTTCACCCCTTTGCATATTATAGTTCATCATTAAGTTCTAGTAACTTGGTGATAGTGACTAGAGAACTCTGTCAATCACTATCTTATCTGGAAGATTAACTCCCACTTGATTCAAGCGATTGTAGTACCCAGTCATTCCGAGCACATGCTCACTAGATGAGCTATTCTCCTCCATCTTGTAGGCAAAGTATTTGTCAGAGGTCTCATACCTCTCGACACGGGCATGAGTCTGAAATACAAAATTTAGCTCTTGGAACATCTCATATGCTCCGTGGCATTCAAAAACGTTTTGCAGCCCCGATTCTAAGCCGTAAAGCATGGCGCACTAAACTATCAAGTAGTCATCATATTGAGCTTGTCAAACGTTCATAATGTCTGCATCTGCTCCTGCAATAGGTCTGTCACCTAATGGTGCATCAAGGACATAATGCTTTTGTGCAGCAATGAGGATAATCCTCAGTCATGGACCCGGTCGGGATCATTGCTACTATCATCTTTCAACTTAGTTTTCTCTAGGAACATATCAAAAACCATAGGGGGCTACAACGCGAGCTATTGATCTACAACATAATTTGCAAATACTATCAGGACTACGTTCATGATAAATTAAGTTCAATTAATCATATTACTTAAGAACTCCCATTTAGATAGACATCCCTCGAGTCATCTAAATGATTACGTGATCCAAATCAACTAAACCATGTCCGATCATCACGTGAGATGGAGTAGTCATCAATGGTGAACATCTCTATGTTGATCATATCTACTATATGATTCACGTTCGACCTTTCGGTCTCCAGTGTTCTGAGGCCATGTTTGTACATGCTAGGATCGTCAAGTTTAACCCGGGTATTCCGCATATGCAAAATTGTCTTGCACCCATTGTATGTGAACGTAGAGTCTATCACACCCGATCATCACGTGGTGTCTCGAAATGAAGAACTTTCACAACGGTGCATACCCGGGGAGAACACTTATACCTCGAAATCTTAGTAAGGGATCATCTTACAATGCTACCGTTGTACTAAGCAAAATAAGATGCATAAAAGATAAACATCACATGCAATCAAAATATGTGGCATGATATGGCCATCATCATCTTATGCCTTTCATATCCATCTCCAAAGCACCGTCATGATCTCCATCATCACTAGCTTGACACCTTGATCTCCATCGTAGCGTCATGGTCGTCTCGCCAACTATTGCTTATACAACTATCGCTAACACATAGTGTTAAACTAAAGCAATTACATGGCGTTTTGTCACATCCCTGTGTTAGTCATGCATTAGGATTGGTTGAACTTTTGCATCATGTTTAAATTCCCAGAAAACTAAAATGAGGATGACAGAACCCCCATCCCCCCTGGAACAACTAGGGTTTACTAAAAAAACTTTTCAATGAACCTGAAATGCCCTTCTAAAAAGCCCACCCTTTTTGTTTTGGGTTAAAACCTTTGACAAAAATGGTGCACATTTTTCTAGGACATCTTAGGATCATTGGATTAATTCTTATAGTATTTGCATTTGGGCACTTAAATGCTATAAAATATTTTAAATGCTCAAATAATCATAAACTAAAATGTTTGGTGTTGGATATATTCTAAGAGTAGCCATGATTAATTTTATGATTTTTGGAAATGCCTTGGCATTTTTAATAAAGCCTTGAAGTTACAGAAATAATAGAATAAATGAAAAACAGAAAAGAGAGAAGAACAGAGACTTATCTGTCGCCCTGGCCTGGCCCAGCTCGGCCCAGCCCACTGACTCGCGCCAGTCATCCTCCTCCTCTCGCCAGGAGGACGAGAGGCGCGTGGCCGGCGCCCGTAGCCACACGCCGGCCACCTCCTGCTTCTGCCGACGCCTAGGACGTCGTCTACGAATGCCACGCAGACCCCCTGGACCCCTCGACCGCTCCACTCTCCCCCTGCCTCGCCTCTCTCGCTCTCTCTCCTGACGCAGGGCGAAGCCGTCGTCGCCGTTCGTCGCCACCGTGACCATCGTGCTCCCCTCGCCTCACTGACCCGTCCAAAAGCCCCGCCTCGTCGCCCTCGTCCTCTCCGCCGAGCCACGCCGCCCCGGACGCCCCCAAACGTCATCACCGCGGTCGTCTTCTACCTCGAGCAACCAAGATCGCCGGCAACGCCCCGACATCGTCCAACCTCCCCCGAGCCCGCTAAGACGCGTTCTGCAACCGCCGTGAGCTCCTCTACCGAACCCCTCGCTCCCCGCCATCTATTTCCTCCTCTAGCCTTACTAACCACCGCGGCCGAAGCTTGCCGCCGCCGTGCCTTGTCGCCAACGTGGCTAGAGCCACGGTGGCTCGAAGCCAAGCACACCTCTGCGCTCAGCACGGCTCCAGGAGCCCGTAGCGCCCACCACCTCCTCCTGCCTTGTACCGTAGCGCCGAACCCGTCGTTGCCCGAGCCCCGGCCGCCGCCACGAGCTCGACTCCGGCGAGCTCACTCCACCGCAGCATTTCTCGCTTGCTCCGTTGGATGCGGACGAGCGCCAGCTTCACGCCAAGCCAAACCGCCGCTCGTTTCATCGCCTGTGCTGCGTTTCCGAGCCGCGCCGCTGTCTCGGGCCTTGCCGGCATCATGTCGCCGGTGGGTTTGACCCATTTGACCATGCGGGCCCCGCCCCCTGGTCAAACCTAGATTAGGAGTTAAACTAACACTAATTTAGTTAGGTTAGCCGCTGACATGTGGGCCCCGGCCCCACTGACATTTTAGTTAGGCTTAATTTAAGGTTAATTAACCATATTAATTAGCTGAGTCAATGACATATGGGACCCACTGGTCAGGTTTGACCTGGACCGTCCCAGTTGACTGCTGATGTCACGCTGACGTAGTGCTGACGCAATTATTCATTTCCTGGATTTATTTTTATATAGGAATTTCTAGAAAATAGCCAAAACTTCTAAAAATCATAGAAAATCAACCATAGCTCCAAATTAAACAATTTATATATGAAAAATGATCAGAAAAAATCAAACTATCCATCTATAATGGTTTCATGCATGACAAAACAAGATAACCTTGCTGTTTAAGCAAAATAATATAATGCACTAATAAGGCTATGTTAAATGAACTAACATTTGAATCTTTGATTCAAATGGGTTCATTCCTTTCTGTTTTAGCTTGCATTAGGCCAAGACACATTCATTTTTCCATGTCATAGCATGCATCACATTGTTGCATATTGTCATGTGTTGATTATGTTCGGTGTGTCTTTCGTGGTAGGTTCTGCCTCCGAGGATAACCCCGAGTATCCGTCTGAAGGGCAGTACCCTACTACCACTACATCAGGCAAGCAACCCATTGATCATTCCGATACAAACCCATGTTCTTGCTTCTGCTCTTGTTTACTGCATTAAGACAACGCGATTCAAACTGTTGTGTGCTACGGTAGTTGAACCATTATCCTCTACATGACCTGTCATTGCCACAGTAACTAGATGAAACCCACTAGCATGTGTAGGAGTTGATTGATCCATGTATGTGATTCCTACCTTGCTATGCCTGCTATGCTTAGAGTTGTGTCAGGTCTGGTTCATCTGGGTGATGGGCTAGAGTGAAATGATTATGTCGGTAATGTGAGGGATGTGTTGAACATGTTTTGGTAAAGGTATCGATGAGAGGCCATGTAGGAGTACATGGTGGGTTGTTTCATTGAGGTCGTCCCTAAGAACTGAGATCTGTATGTGTGATTTAAGATTCAGTTACTACCATACATTGGGCCCGAAACCAATGGACCCTCTCGGCTTCTTAATCACCCTAGTACTCTATACAGGAGTTGCAAATAGTTTCTGGTGTTTGTAGGTTATGTGTTGGCGGCCGTGCGTAGCGCTGACCCTAGGGGTGGGCTATGTTGTGGTAGATACACCGTGGCATGGTGTACCGAGTCACCCGTTTGGTGTCTCGGGAACCCTGTTCACATCGTTCGGGGCCGTATGTGGAAACCTCGGCCGGACTCCCTACGGATGGAACCTGGATAGGCAATAAACCTGGACTAGAGACTTGAGTGTTTAGGTAGGCCGAGGCCGACACCCTCGTTGGGCTTCCGCTTGAAGGTTGCCGAGTACATGTCGTGTAAACGGCGGTAAGTGGTGAGAGCATTTATGAAGAAGTACACCCCTGCAGGGTTAACGTCATCTATTCAAATAGCCGCGTCCGCGGTAAAGGACTACTTGGTTGCCTATACAGTTCATAGACAAGTTAATGGATACTACTAAAAGACTCAAGATAAGTGTGAGTACCGAGGATGGCCCTCTCATAGGATGACGAGGGAGGATCCCCGGTGGAGTATTGTGTTGGTGATTAGTGGACTCGTGTGCGAAAACTATTTTACTAGTGGTGTCCCGTAGGATAGCTTAGCCAAGAGTCAAAGCTGGCTTGCTGCAATAACTCCACCACCTTCTTGAGAATGAGCATGTATAGTAGGTTCTGATGTAAGACTTGCTGAGTACCTTTGTACTCATGTTTGCTTAATTACTATTTTCATAGACAAGTTAATGGATACTACTAAAAGACTCAAGATAAGTGTGAGTACCGAGGATGGCCCTCCACTACTAGGGAAAACCTTATACACAGAAATTTATCAGTAGCGCGGTCTAAAAACGGGCACTACTGCTAATTAGTAGCAGCGTGGGGTATAAAAACCGCGCTACTACTAAGTTGATAGTAGCAGCGAGGGGTATAAACCCGCGCTACTACTAAATGATCTTCATCATACCCCTAAAACAGGCCATAGTAGTAGCGAGGGGTATAAAACCCGCGCTACTACTAAGTAGGTAGCTATAGCGCATGTGTTGTGGTTTTGTCACGGCAGATGTCCTAGAGAAAGGACTTAGTTGTGGAGCCATCGCTACGGGTTAGCTTGAAGGGGTTAAAGCAGACACAAGGACGCAAGAGAGTTTATACTAGTTCAGCCCCTTCAATGAAGGTAAAGCCTACGTCTAGTTGTGATGGAATTGATGGGTGTTTCGATGACTAGGGAGCAAATAAGCTTCGCCTATGTCTTGAGTTGTTGTCTGTCCTTGAACCGCCGCCGGGTCGTCCCCTTATATACATGGGTGACGCCCGTCGGTTTACAGAGTCCCGATGCCGGCTCATAGATGCGTCCGGTTCGGTCTCCATTATTCCTAACTTATAACACCAGTTACATACCGACGCCAGTTTATAGCTATAGGCCTTAAACCGATTATGGGCCTTCATCCCTCATCTGCCCTCATGGGCTTTTATCATACTCAACTACTGATGAAGTTAACCCGGCCTGTCCGGGCCGGTTTACGCCCAGTAGTAATATCCCCAACATTAGGCCCCAAATTGATTTGAACAGGTTCATGTCAATCCTTAGCAAAAATCTTCATCTTCAACATCTTCTTGTATTTTGTTGAATCGCCGTGATGTCATCTTCTCTGCTCGCGGTAGACCGGTGTGACGTCACTGGTTATAAAGAACCTTATCCTGTTAACAAGCCTGCGACAATTAAGGCCGCAGCTTCATTTCCAAACTCGCGGCTCCTTGATTCTCGCGCCTGACATATCCCTTTCTTTATAAATAGGACCGAAGGGTCATTTCCTTTCTCTTTCCCTCCGACCCCTTCTGCTTCATCTTCCTCATGTTGCCCAGCTCCGGAGCTCCGCCGCCACCGTCGACCTCTGCATCAACCTTGGCCGCTGCATCAACCTGAGCACACCAGAGCATCACGGCGACCTTCCGCTTCTTCCTCGGCTCCGGTAAATCTTCTTTCCTTTCCCCCGCAGATCTTTTCTAGGGTTTCCTTGTTCGTCGAAGTTCATTGAGACTCTGGCGCTGTTCTTCCTTTGTTTCTTCTTTAGCCCATGAATAAAACTTCAAACCTGATGTATTCCCCGTAATGGCTTATCTTCTGTTACCAAAGCAAACCTTTATGCGCATAAAACATTGTTCTGGTCCCTTGTGAATTGCTTTGAGATCAACCTTTTAGGTCTAAATCCTTTTATTTTCCTGTCTTACGGTAGATCCAAAATTTCACTGCGACCTTATGAAATCTGTTTTTACCTTCCTTAGTCATTCTTGCCTTAGATCTGTATCCTCTTTACCACATAGGCGGTTCACCTTTGAAAAAGCAATCTATCATATATCATTAGTCCCCTTGTTGAACCGTCGTGATGCTATTGCTTCATAAACTCCGGTTTAGATAGATCGACTTCCGGTTTAACATTGCACATATCAATGTACTTTGTAGATTTCATCATGGCCAAGCAAGTGTATGAGTGCAATTGGTCCCTTCTCGCGTCACAGAGGATCAACTGGACGATTTAGTCCTGATTGGCGCCTTGGGCAGCAAAGACACCGTCCATTGGAGGGCTCCTGGCAAAGAATGCCCCCCCCCCCACACCTCGAGAAGGAGAGGTTGTTGTTTTCGTAGACCACTTAGCCCGGGGTTTTAAACCGCCCGGTTCTAAATTCTACCGGGATGTTCTAGCTGATTTCCAACTCCATCCGCAAGACACTGGCCCCAACTCTGTTACAAATATGTGCCACTTCCAAGTGCTCTGTGAGGTGTTCTTTCAAGAGGAGCCCACAGTGGAATTATTCAGAGATCTTTTCCATCTAAACCGTCGTACTGAGTTTACTGATGGCTCTAATACGGAGTTGGGTGGCATGGCGATTCAAAAAAGGAAAGAGGTCACATACCCTCATGCCAAGCTGCACAGTCACCCCAAGGAGTGGAATCAGACATGGTTCTACTGCAAAGACACCTCCCCTGCTGGTGAGAATCCCTTGCCTGGCTTTCGTCCAGAGCGGCTCAGCAATACCCATCCTTTTCCTCAATGATTGAGTGCCCAGGAGAGAAGCAAATATGCTCCTCAGCTATCAAAGCTCAGAGCCTTTATGGCCAACGGTTTAACAGGGGTTGACCTTGCTCGCTGTTGGATATCATGGAGCATACTGCCCCTTAGTCAGCGCTCCGGTTTGATGTGCGAATATACTGATAGTGTGGATGACCCACTACGACATTCAAGACTCCAGCTCTCTGGTGAAGAAATCACAGAAGCTGTGCGTAAGATACTGAATGAGCCGGAGCACATCTGCGCTAGAACCAGCCTGCTTCCCTTCTGTGCCACCAACAAACCGCCAGCTGTAAGACTTTGATTTTTCTCTTTGCTGAATCTGTTATTGATATGTCTGGTCATTGTTTTTAATATCAGTGTCTGCATAATCAGGGCGATGATCCGTTTTGGAGCAAAAAGCTACCGCAGGAGAAACCAGAGAAAACAGATAAACCGGAAAGAGCAACCCGGCAAAAAACTAAAGCTGTGAAGTAGACTGCCCACCGGAAAAGAACCACTGCATCTTCTAATCCGGCCCCTGATGACGAGGTGGATAATCCAGACTTTGAGGTAGAGCTTGACTCACTTGGTTTATTTTTCATGCATCTTATTGATGATGATATTTGTCAGGATGATGCCGAAGCCAGCCATGCGAATGTTGCAGAGATAATCATTCTCTCTTCCGATTCAGAAACTTTGCCTTCACAAAAAATCCGTCAGGCAAACCGGAAAATTAAATTTTCTCATCCTCTTGCTTATTTGGATCCTAAACTTCTTATGAAGACTCAACAACACGAAGCTCGCCGCACCACCCGGCACAGCGGCCAGGTAGTTACCTCCGCCGATTTACCGAACAGTCCGGTTCGGAAACGTCATTCCGAGGTCTCTAATTCGCTTGTTAGTGCTTGTCCTAAAGCGGGCTGCTTTCATCAACCTCTTAATCCGTCTGACTCCAATTATCAGGTTATTTCCCACTCATCTTCTGGCGAGTCGTCGGCTACTCAGCTCCCACCGCTCAAAACGGTGCTTGGGTAAGCTATATTTATTGTGATGTTTGCAGTATATTGCCTTAGAACATATGCTGTATTTAATTTTGTTATTCTTCTCAGGGCCAAACCTAGGCCGAGCAAGAAGGCCCGCCTGGATAAAGCGGCCGAAGAAGATGTCATTCTTGAACCAGGCACCACACCCAATCTTGAAGCGGCTATTCCTGAGGATATTCCCCATGATCCACCGCAGCCAGATGATGATCTTACTGCTGAGGAAAGACCTACTGATACCTCAGGTCCTATCCATCAGCCCACAGGTTCCCTCCGGGTTGAAAGCTCCACCGGTCCCGCAAAACCTACTGATAAGCCAACAGCTCCAGTGCAAACCGGCGGTACCAATGATGATGAAGTTGTCATTACTGGCACTGGCCATACTCAGCCAAGCAATCCTGTCGCTTTATCCAAACATTCTGCCAAGGAAGAATTAGCTGCTTTTGGCAAAGGCAAGTGGAATGCTGATCTGACGGCTTACGCTGCTCTGAACGCCCAAGATATCCATTCCAGCTATCTGAATCGGCTGTATACCAGCCGTGACTATGAAGCCGGTCTGGTTAACATGATGAAGGATAAATATGAGGTAACTTCCATATGCTCCTTCCTGCTTGTATGCTTTCATTCTTGCTGACTCTCCTAGCCCCTAAGGGCCGATTTGAAATATTCTTTCAAACCGGGACTTAATAATATGAATCTTGATTATTTGAAATTTGCTGATGTAGTCCCCAAGGGCCGGTTCAACTTAGCGTAGTTAAACCGGTACTTTAAGTAATTGAAACTACCGCATCAGAATACATATGATCAAATAGCCATTAGCCCCCAAGTGCCAAGTTGAATACTTGTATTGAGCTTGGGACTTTGTAAACAATTGAAAGATGAAGATCGAATATGCATTAGCCCCCAAGTGCTAAGCGCATAACTTGTTATGTGGTTGGTACTTGAATCCTTCTACCGATTTGTTGAAACATATATCTGTATGCTTGCAGGCGGAGCTGAAGGCGAAAGAAAGCCAAGTCATCGATCTGCAAGAAAACCTGAAAACTCAACAGGCTGAAACCTCCAAGGCAAAAGAGGAATTGGCCAGTGCCTTAAGCGCCATGGAACAACTTAAGGAGAACTTCAAGAAGAAACGGGCGGATTGGGCCACTGAAAAATCCGCTTTGATCAAACGAGCAGAGGATGCCGAGACTGCACTAAAACCGGTGACGGATGAACTGACCAGCATAAAGCGGCACATTCATGACATGACCACTGTTATCTTTGGTAAGCCAGCTTGCCTTCTGAATTGGTTCTGCCTTCTTACAGAGTTGCCGGTTTATTAACCTTTTATGGTATTTCAGGGACACGCATTGGTCACTTGGGGTCAGATGTGCGGAAGAAATTGAAAGCCGCCTATACCTTGGTTGAACAATTGTATATTGGTGCCCAGCGGATCATCTGTACCATGTCTCATAACAAACCGGCGCCCACTTTGATTCAAGATACTTTGATGAAACTGTCAGTGCTTCCTGCCCGGGTTGAAGAGCTGAAGAAATCTGCTGCTCAAACCGGTGCAATCAATGCTTTAATCCGGGCAAAAGCCTGGGTGCCGGATTTTGATCCTATTGAAGCGGCTCAAGGTTATCCCAGTTTGAAGGAAGACGGGTCAGAATTTGGTGAAGCGGATCTGCGAGCCATAAACCGGGAGGTACGTCCGTTAGCTTGTCAATTGGCTGAGGAAGCAGATTTGTCTCATTATCAAGCCCAATATGACAGCCAAAGCAAGCGAATAGCTGCACCAATCCATGAATCGGAAAACTTGATCCCTCCAATCCGTAAGCATACTTACGCTCCCGATATTGACCCGTCTTCGCTAATCCATGACGAAGCTGTTTTTCAAGCATTGATGGGAATCGACTGGACAACTATGGATTTTCAGCCACTGGGTAGAGAAACGGAAGCTGAAGCGGCGCATGATGACCCACAACCATCAGGCCAGGCTGGTGGCCAAGCTTAAACCGGAAGCCGGTTTTAAAACTGTCTCTCCTTTGTGCAAAAAAATTATGTTATTATGGGCACCATGTTGCCTTGTAATAGGCTAGCTGATACCTTTGATGTTGATATGCCTTCGCGCATAACTTGTTCTTCCTGTGGTAATGAACTTTCCAAAATACTTTCTGAAATAAGAAATTCGTTAAGTGCCACCGCGGTTGTACCATCAGGCGGAATATGATGTTTGTATATATAAAGTCAAAACATCCAAAACAAAATTTTAAGTATATGATCAAAAAATTTGAGATACATAATACCTGCCACCATTGAGTGTGAAGTTGGCTTGGCCAGCCTTGAAGCGGAGCTTTTGCAAACCCACACTATTGGAGGAAATAACAACTCTTGTATATGTATATGACACTGGTTACCATGTAAACCGTGTCGGGTTATAATGAACACCGTGTTACTCCATAAGAGGATGTTAACAACAAGGATCAAACCGGACAAATAGTCTCCGGATTGACATGAACTGTGTTCCGTCAATTGATTGGTTAAAAAACTTTGTCGGTTTAAAGAACACAATAAAAAGCAAAAAAACCTTCAAAGAAAAGTATGAAGCAAAAGCAACGAAAAAAACATTTGTCAAAAAGGATTTATTTAAGCTGATCAAATGGCGTAACCATGGCCAAACACGACCAAGCTCCCGTTAGGTGTAACTATGGTTCTAGTTAGCCAGGTCCCCAATGATTCTTGTGGAATTTTATGCCGACCAAATGGCATGGTCATGGTTCGGGTTCGACCAAGCCCCCAAGTGATTCTGTGGCCTTAGGCCGATCAAGAGGCATGACTGGTTCAGACATGACCAAGTCCCCAAGTGATCTGGTGGCTTTCGCCTATCAAGAGGCATGGTATTGGTTCGGACATGACCAATCCTCCAAGTGATATAACACGATGCTTTTAGCAAAGCGAACTCAAGGGGTAAACCGGAGGCCGCTTTAGAGCAACTCCGTGTAACCTCACATGATGTAAAAGAACAGATACCCCGCTTTAGCTGAGGTTCCGGTTTATTTTACTTAATCATAATATATACATTGTATGTACATAAGTATAGCCAATGGCTCAGGTATAGTAAGGCCGAAGGTGAGCTATATTCCACGGCTTGTTAGTCTCCTCCTCTGATGTACGTGAGTCCTTATGCTCTCGAATATCGATCAGATAGTACGACCCATTCTGCAGATTCTTGCTGACCACGAAAGGCCCCTCCCAAGGTGGGGATAGCTTATGAATATCAGTCTGATCTTGGATGAGTCGAAGCACCAAATCTCCTTCCTGGAAGGCTCTGGTTCTGACTCGGCGACTGTGATAACCACGAAGATCCTGCTGGTAAATCACCGACCGGGCGGCTGCGATGTCACGCTCTTCATCCAACCAGTCCAAAGCATCTTATCATGTTGTCTCGTTGTCCGCTTCAACATAAGCCGTGACACGAGGTGAGTCATGACGGATATCACTGGGGAGAACCGCCTCCGCTCCATAAACCATGAAGAACGGTGTGTATCCTGTTGATCTGTTGGGTGTTGTATTGATGCTCCATAACACAGATGGTAATTCTTCTACCCAACAACCCGGCGTTCTCTGCAAAGGAACCATGAGCCGGGGCTTGATTCCTCTCAAGATCTCTTGATTAGCTCTTTCTGCTTGACCATTGGACTGTGGATGTGCCACTGATGAAACGTCGAGCCGGATGTGCTCCCGTTCGCAGAACTCCTTCATAGCACCTTTGGATAAATTGGTACCATTATCTGTGATAATACTGTGCGGAAAGCCAAACCGGAAAATCACCTTTTTGATGAACTGAACCGCCGTGGCCGCATCACACTTGCTAACAGGTTCTGCCTCCACCCACTTTGTAAACTTGTCCACCGCCACCAGGAGGTGGGTCTTCTTATCTTTGGACCTTTTGAAAGGCCCAACCATATCCAGCCCCCAAGTCGCAAACAGCCGAGTAATTGGAATCATCCTCAATTCTTGAGCCGGTACATGAGCACGTCTTGAAAACCTTTGGCAACCATCACATCGTCTGACCAGATCCTTCACATCAGCATGAGCAGTTAACCAATAGAAACCATGGCGAAACGCTTTAGCCACCAGAGACTTTGAACCGGCATGGTGACCACAATCTCCTTCGTGGATCTCATGCAAAATTTCACGGCCTTCTTCAGGAGACACGCAACGTTGAAAAGCTCCTGATACACTGCAATGATGCAACTCACCGTTGATGACAGCCATGGACTTGGATCGCCGGATTATCTGCCGGGCCAGAATCTCATCTTCTGGCAACTCGCCCCAGTTCTTGTACACCAGGTAAGGAAGCATCCAATCCGGAATAACATGAAGAACTGCCACCAATTGAGCCTCCGGATCAGGAATGGCCAAATCCTCTTCACCAGGGATCTTCACCGATGGGTTGTGCAGCACATCCAGAAAAACATTGGGTGGGACCGGTTTGCGCTGAGAGCCCAGCCGGCTTAAAGCGTCCGCCACTTCATTTTTCCGCCGGTCCACGTGGTCCACCTGATAGCCTCTGAAATAACCTGCAACAATATCCACCTCATGACGATATGCTGCCATGAGTGGGTCCTTGGAGTCCCAAGTGCCAGACACTTGCTGAGCCACAAGGTCCGAATCACCGAAGCACTTAACTCGACTTAGATTCATCTCCTTAGGCATCTGAAGACCATGGAGCAAGGCTTCATACTCAGCTGCATTGTTAGTACAAGGGAACAATAAACGGAGAACATAACAAAACTTATCACCTCGTGGGGAAGTTAATATGACTCCAACCCCCGAGCCTTCCAACTGCCTGGATCCGTCAAAATGGATGGTCCAATACGTATGATCCGGTTTTTCTTCAGGTGCTTGCATTTCCGTCCAATCATTGATGAAATCAACAAGTGCTTGAGACTTAATCGCTGTCCGAGGCACATATTTCAAACCATACGGCCCCAGCTCTATAGCCCACTTTGCAATCCGGCCAGTTGCTTCCCGGTTCTGAATGATATCTCCCAAAGGAGCAGAACTGACCACCGTAATTGGGTGCCCTTGGAAGTATTGCTTAAGATTCCGGCTTGCCATAAAAACTCCGTACACCAGCTTCTGCCAATGCGGATACCTTTGCTTGGACTCAATGAGTACCTCGCTGATATAATAGACCGGACGTTGAACCGGATGCTCCTTACCTGCCTCCTTTCGTTCCACCACAATAGCCACGCTGACCGCACGAGCATTAGCAGCAACATATAGCAGTAACGGCTCCTTGTCAATGGGAGCGGCGAGCACAGGCGGATTGGCCAATTGCCGCTTTAAGTCCTCAAATGCTTCATCAGCAGCAGAACTCCAGACGAACTGATCTGTCTTCTTCAACATCTGATACAAAGGGATCGCCTTCTCACCAAGGCGGCTGATAAACCGGCTTAATGCGGCAATCCGGCCTGCCAGGCGTTGAACATCATTGATACACTTCGGTTTAGCCAGGGAGGTGATGGCTGTGATCTTCTCCGGATTAGCCTCAATTCTCCTGTTGGACACCAGAAAACCCAATAACTTGCCCGCCGGTACACCAAAGACACACTTGTTCGGATTAAGCATCATCTTGTACGTCCTTAGGTTATCAAAGGTTTCCTTCAAATCATCAACCAAAGTCTCCTTTTCCCTGGATTTAACCACGATATCATCCACGTAAGCATGTACATTACGGCCAATCTGCTTGTGAAGACAATTTTGTACACACCGTTGATAAGTTGCCTGGGCACTTTTGAGCCCAAAGGGCATAGACACATAGCAGAAGGCTCCAAAGGGAGTTATGAATGTCGTCTTCTCCTGGTCCTTAACTGCCATTTTGATCTGATGATAGCTAGAATATGCATCCAAAAAACTTAAACGCTCACAACCCGTTGTAGCATCAATGATTTGATCAATACGGGGGAGGGCAAAAGGATCTGCTGGACAAGCCTTATTAAGATCTGTGTAATCCACACACATACACCAGGTGCCGTTTTTCTTAAGGACTAGCACCGGATTGGCAAGCCACTCAGGGTGAAAAACTTCAACAATAAAACCAGCTGCTAAGAGCCTGGCTACCTCTTCTCCAATCGCCTTGCGTCTTTCTTCATTAAACCGGCGGAGGAACTGTTTCACCGGTTTGTATTTAGGATCCACATTAAGTGTGTGCTCAGCGAGTTGCCTCGATACACCTGGCATGTTAGAGGGCTTCCATGCAAAAATGTCCTGATTCTCACGGATGAACTCGATGAGCGCGCTTTCCTATTTCAGATCCAAGTTGGCACTAATGCTGAACTGCTTGGACGAATCGCCAGGTACGAAGTCAACAAGCTTAGTTTCTGCTGCCGATTTGAACTTCAGGGCCGGATCATGCTCCGTAGTTGGCTTCTTCAACGGAGTCATGTCCGCCGGATCAACATTGTCTTTATAGTACTTCAACTCCTCGGTGGCACAAACCGACTCTGCATAAGCCGCATCTCCTTCCTCGCATTCCAAAGCGATTTTGCGGCTTCCGTGAACCGTTATTGTCCCCTTGTGACCCGGCATCTTGAGCTGCAAATACACATAACAGGGCCGAGCCATAAACTTGGCGTATGCCGGACGCCCAAACAGGGCATGATATGGACTTCGGATTTTCACCATTTCAAACGTTAATGTCTCCGACCTGGAATCATGATCATCCCCAAAGGCCACTTCAAGAGCTATCTTACCAACGGGATATGCTGATCTGCCAGGCACTACACCATGGAATACTGTATTGGACGGTTTGAGATTCTTATCTGTTAGTCCCATACGACGGAAGGTCTCATAGTATAGGATGTTAATGCTGCTCCCTCCATCCATGAGCACCTTGGTGAACTTATAACCTCCCACCTGAGGCGCCACCACCAGAGCCAACTGACCCGGATTATCAACCTAGAGTGGGTGATCCTCTTTGCTCCATATGATTGGTTGTTCAGACCAACGTAGATAACGGGGTGTGGCCGGTTCAACAGAGTTGACTGCCCGCCTCTGAACCTTCCGGTCTCGCTTGTCCAGGCTAGTGGTAAAGACATGGTACTGCCCATTACTCAACTGCTTTGGGTTGCTTTGGTAACCTGACTGTTGCTGCTGTTGGTTGTAACCACCCTAGTTGTTCTGACTATTTTGACCATTATGTCCACCCGGATTACCATTAAATCCTGAACTGGAACTTCCTCCACCGTAACCCGGCCCGGACCCTGAGCCACCGCCAGATCCGTGATCATACCGGAAATTATTAGAATTCTTGAACTCCTGCATAATAAAGCAATCCTTCCAAAGGTGGTTTGCTAGCTCCTCCTTCGTCCCATGTCTTGGACAGGGCTGGCTTAGCAGATAGTTCAGGCGGTTTGGGTTGGGGTTGGGCGCTCCACTATGATTTTTCGGCCTACCCTTGCGCCGTTGGCCATTGTCCTGTACGTTGGTATTAGCCACAAAATCCATGTTGCCATCCGCTTTACGCTTGCCTCCTCCGCCATTGCCTACCCAGTGATGCTGCTGACCTTTGGAGCTGCTGTTCTTCTTCCCCTTCCCTGTCTTGTCATCATCAGATTCGGGATCCTTGGTACTATCAGAATCAGCATATTTTACCAAAGTGGCCATGAGGGTCCCCATGTCGGTACAATGACGCTTCATCCATCCCAATTTCAACTTCAGGGGCCCAAACCGGCAGTTGCCTTCTAGGATTAATACTGCGGTGTCAGCGTTGATGCGGTCTGAGGAGTGCAACACTTGTGAAACCCGGCGTACCCAATGAGTCATTGACTCTCCTTCCTCCTGGACGCATGCAGCTAAGTCCACTATCGACATAGGCTGTTTACAGGTATCCTTGAAATTGTTGGTAAACCGGGCTTGTAATTGGGCCCATGAACTGATAGAATTAGCGGGCAAGCTTTTTAACCAAGTACGGGCCGTTCCTTCAAGCATCATGGTGAAGTATTTCGCACACGCCATGTCATCCACATCAAGCATCTCCATGGCCATCTCATAGCTCTCTACCCATGTCTCTGGTGGTTGATCCGCCATATAATTTGCTACCTTGCGTGGGCCTTTGAAATCCTTGGGCAGGCGCACGTTGCGTAAAGCGGGGACGAGGCAAGGCACCCCCAAAAAACTAGAAGTAACACCAGGTTCGATCGAAATGGTTGGACGAACCGGCGTGAGCTGCCGAGCCTGATGCTGTGCGGCTAACTCGGCCTCCCTACGCGCTCGAGCCTGGTTCACCACTTCCTGAGCGTCATCAGCACCACCCGTCAGGTTGTTACCACGGGGTGCTCCACGTCGTTCATTACTCGACACTGCTGGTTCATCCATATGTCTGCTATAGCTCCGGCTTGGACGGGGGTCGAGTGGATCCGGTCGCGGCTGTACGAGTACGCCTCCTGTTGGGCCAAAGCTGTCCTCGGAAGTTCCTTGACCCGTCGCGTCTCTACTGCCTGCGGCGAGTCACCTTCAACTGGAACGGCCTCCAGTCGTGCAACAGCGGCAACAAGATTGTCCATTGGGTTGGAGTAGTGACCCGGAGGTGTTAAAGCATCCCGAGGTATAACGGTGTTTTGACGAGGCGGGTCCATCTGACGGGGCTAAACCGGTGCACCGGTCCCAGGGGATTCTGCCCGGTTCCCCTCCAGCGGATTACTCGCTCTTGGTCCTGGAGTGTTGAAAAGGTCTCTGGCCTCGAAAACCGGAGGTAAGCGGGACCGGTGCTTCCTCCTCATGACTTCATGCGACGCGCTCTGATCCAACATAAGCCTGTAGGCCTGTGCGTCTAAAGCGGCCCGCTCTGCGGCCATCCTGGTGTCCTCAGCCGCCAGATCCGTTTTGGCCTGGGTGATTTGTTCCTTTACCTTTGCAATCTCCGTGTTGTGAGCGTCCTGATCTGGCGGATTAACTTCTGCCATAAGCACAGCCAACGCATCAAATAGTTCTGATAGAACCTGAGCCGGTGGGCGCACAGGGCCTCCCGCCCCGGCAACCGTTGCCGCTGCTGAACCGGAGATCGTTGCTACAGCTGTCGAAGAGTGAAGCGCTGCTTGTGTTCCGGTCATGAATATTCCAACCCGGTTAGGCAGATCAGAGGGGTCCGGAATACTGTCGCCATCGGAATAGCTCTCAATCCGGCCATCTTGTAGCTGATAAAGAGATTCGGTTTCTCCGATCGAAGATTCGTCACCGGAACGAACGGCAGTCGCCCCGTGAAGCTCCGATCCATCCTCATAACTCCCTCCATGGATCATTCCCACGAAGGCACGCTTCATGGTCGGTTTAACCCGGGCGGATCGCGCACGCTGAGCCGTCTCGACGAGGTCGGTGCAGATGTCCAGCTCAGGCCCGGTTTATCGATCTTGCCAATGAAAACGTGAATGCTACCAAAGGGGACCCGGTACCCGTACTCAATTGAGCGGGCCTCGGGGCCCCAGCCTGCGTCGTCGATGTAGAGTTTGCCGTGACGACTCTTAGTCATCCGGCCTACAGCGTAGCCCTCGAGTCCTTTAAAGCGGCCCTCCAAGAACCGGAAACCATCGTGCGATAGCCCCACGGTGGGCGCCAACTGTCGTGGTTTTGTCACGGCAGATGTCCTAGAGAAAGGACTTAGTCGTGGAGCCATCGCTACGGGTTAGCTTGAAGGGGTTAAAGCGGACACAAGGATGCAAGAGAGTTTATACTAGTTCGGCCCCTTCAATGAAGGTAAAGCCTACGTCTAGTTGTGATGGAATTGATGGGTGTTTCGATGACTAGGGAGCAAATAAGCTTCGCCTATATCTTGAGTTGTTGTCTGTCCTTGAACCGCCGCCGGGTCATCCCCTTATATACATGGGTGACGCCCGTCCGTTTACAGAGTCCCGATGCCGGCTCATAGATGCGTCCGGTTCGGTCTCCACTATTCCTAACTTATAACACCAGTTACATACCGACGCCGGTTTATAGCTATAGGCCTTAAACCGATTATGGGCCTTCAGCCCTCATCTGCCCTCATGGGCTTTTATCATACTCAACTACTGATGAAGTTAACCCGGCCTGTCCGGGCCGGTTTACGCCCAGTAGTAATATCCCCAACAGCAGGTAAGACCCCCACGCTATTACTAACCGTGTCCACTACTGCACCATCTACCCCGGCCCGATCCACTCCCAACCCACCACTAAAAAAACTCTCTCACATCCCTAAAAAAACTCTCGCACGATCTCCTCGGTCCTCCCCACCCCGGCTCCTCTCCGCACGATCTCCTCGCCGCCGCCCCCACCCACGCCGGCCGGTTCCAGCGAGCACCGGCTGCGCGCAACACCCCACCTCCTCCCCCTCCCCCTCCCTTCCCCTTCCTCCTCCGCCCGCCCCTTCTCTCTCCTCCTTCCTCCCGGCGGCCGGTGATGGGCACGGACAAGGAGGAGCACCAGTCCCCCGCGCGGAAGCGCGAGCGCAAGGAGGGGGAGGAGCCCGTGGCCGCCGTCCCAAATCTGCATCAGTTCATCAAACAGCAGCGGCCGTGATGTTCCTTCGCCGACGAGATGTCTACCAATGGCGTCGAGATTAACGGGTACGTTTTGTTCCCCTCTCCGAGAAACAGCCATTGGTAGAAACTGGCACATATTTTAGGGATTTCTGACTGATTTGCTGGCTCCGTCGATTCACTGGATGTGTGCTGCGACCGGGGCGAGGAGCAGTTCCTTCTTCCCAGCGGAGTCACAGGATTCATGAGCGTCCCAAACGGCGCGGTCTGTGCCGCCGGCTATGAGCGGCCGCCTGTGGATGCAGTGGTGGGAGAGGTGTGCTCTGAAGCCACCAGCGGCTGGACGCGCAGGTCAGTGAAAATCAATCACCTCTATTTTCTTTGTATCTATTGTTCTGCAATCTCATATCTGGACCATATTTATGTTCTTAGTCATAGAAACGTGTTGATTGGGGCATGCGTGGTATATGTTGTTGTTGGGGTTCAAGAACGAGTCATAGTATATTCGGATGTAGTGGTGAAGCAGTTTATTTCCATATTTGTTAGGTTCCCAGGCACGTAAAATCTTGGCAGTGAGCTATGGGGTTCCCTGTTGCTAAATTTGTTCATGAAGCATTAGTATTTGATTCAAGACTGCTTTGGCCGGTTTGATTAGTTTGAGAGAGAGTCTGTACTACTGATGTTTTTGCAAGGCACTTTTTTTTGTTGGACTGCATAGTTGATTATTTTTATGTGGATGCCAGCTGATTAGTCTAGATGATGCCGGGAGCTGCAATGGAGTGGGCTAAGATTGTTGGCGATGGAGTGGTCTCTTACTAGTCACTAAGATATCATTCCATAAGCTGTAATCAGTCATATCCAAAACACAAATTATTATCCCCACTTCTGTCCCTGTTTATTTTCTTGGATTTAAACAATGGATTGACCTCTTAGCCACCAATATATCATTATGTAAGCTGTAATCAATAGTATCCAAATGGAACAGGACCTTTCTTTTATTTGAAACTTCCAAATCAAGGGTTTTCCTTGAAATATATTCACGGTGGTGTAAGTGATTTAGCTTTTGAACAGAAACTTTTACAAGGTTTTGGTTGCTTTGACAGTACAATATGTTCTACTGTACATTATATTTCCATATCTATATAATTTAGTTTGAGAAAGTAACTTAAGGAGGTGTATCCCTTTTTATAATTCCTCTACACTACTCAATCACTATCTGCCTCTAATTATTATAGTGACATCACTTATGGGTGCGGAAACCATGATGCTCTTCTTTACTTGTTTTTTGAGGAAGCTGTAGCCTCCCGCATGCGCATGGTAGATTCAGTTGTGCAAGTGGGTAGTATCTTGATTTCCACTGGACATGTTGCCATGGAGCTGAAAACAATTGATGCTTTGCATAGGTTCATGGCCCTGCCATGTGCTTGCTCATGTCTATGTCCATGAGCAACAGCAAAATCAATCATTTAGTAGCATATCGTCTTAGACCTTAGTACTTGCCCTAGCAACTGGATATACCGGACTCTATAGTGCTAGTGCACTTTCATTTTTGTTAAATTTGTACACCCTGCCTGAGAAAACAGTAGCCGTCACTTAGCTTTTTGTTGGGTGCCTTATATAGGATGCACTTCCTCTATTACCGGACGACATCCACTAGGTTGGTGATCCTAAACAGCCTGGGAGAGTGAATGCTTCAATGCTCATCACATACGTGTATGTAGAGTCTGGACTAGTTCATAATCTGTTTTCAACATTTGTACTACTAGATAAGTAGTAATTCTGAACAACTTTGTGGCTTGCAAAAACCAGATTGCAAGTAATTCTGAACATCTTTGTAGCTTGCTAATGATTTAGTAACTACAATTTTTTTTCTTTGCCTTGTCCCACTCAGCAATGTATTGTATTTGTCTTCCAAGACTGAACTTGGTGCCAAACATTGCGGCGCGAAGTAAACACATCACCCTGCCTGATGTGGTACTATATATAGCAAATAACCTAACAAGAAATCTGCTAACACACAAAGTAATTTAGTTCACATATGCATTTCTGTGTTTCTTTTGGACTTTATGTTTTTCTATGCATTTGCCAAATCTATTATTTAGTTTGAATAAGAAGTGAGGAATTAAGCATATATATTCGGCATGAGCCCCTTTAAATTGCTAGATGATAAGGAATCTTAACTTAATGGGTCTTGTGAATTGTAATATACTATTTAGTTTAACTGATGCAATTTGTGTACTAACAAGTTTTCACTTTCCGGACTTGGGTGCAGGGGTGATCGACGCTGACTAGCGTGGCCCGGTGGGCGTTGTGCTCTTCAACCACTTGGAGGCGGACTTTGCTATGAAGCACGGTGGCCACGTCGAACAGATGATCGTCTAGGTGATTTTGACACCGGAGATCTTCGAGGTGGAGGTCCTCGACGCCATCGTCCGGGGCAAGGAGGATTCGGGTACATTGGCGTCTGAACTCCGAGCCTTGGTAGATACATCTAGAGAAGTGATTTGTTTAGGTTGGTGGTGGACCACTAGAGGAGGTACTTCAATGATGGTTGTGTGTCTGATGTTAAATGGAATCCTGAGATGGTTCTGTGACATTGGTTTGCTTTGCAATGGACGTATTACCATTCATGAATAGCACATCTAAATTTTATTTTTTTTAATTCCTAAATTGTTAGTAGTAGCGTGGGGTAAAAGTGAGCGCTACTAGTAGTTAGGTTAGTAGTTAGGTTAGTAGTAGCGCGGGTGCACCCGCGCTACTACTAATCATTTAGTAGCGCGGGTTTAGCCCACGCTACTAGTAACAATTAGCTGTAGCGCCTTATTAGTAGCGCGGCTGTCCGCGCTGCTAATAGCCTAAAACCCCGCGCTGCTGCTAGCCTTTTCCCTAGTAGTGCTCTCGTAGGATGACGGGGGAGGATCCCCGATGGAGTATTGTGTTGGTGATTGGTGGACTCGCGTGCGAAAACTATTTTACTAGTGGTGTCCCATAGCATAGCTTAGCCAAGAGTCAAAGCTGGCTTGCTGCAATAACTCCACCACCTTCTTGAGAATGAGCATGTATAGTAGGTTCTGATGTAAGACTTGTTGAGTACCTTTGTACTCATGTTTGCTTAATTACTGTTTTCAGACGACAACACCGCCCCCTCCGATGGGTTCTACGTAGACCTTGATGTCAATGAGTGACTAGCCACCCAGGTGGTGATCCTAGCCATGGAGGGCCCTATGTAGATAGACAGGCTTCGAGAAGCCTTCTTTCTTTCTAGTGTCTGTACTCAGACTATTTGCTTGCGCATGTGCTTGTATGCTTGTATGACTTGAGTGTCGGGTCATGTGACCCCTACCTGTATGAACATGTTATGTATGGCTCTCTGAAGCCTTTAAATAAGGTACTTGAGTTGTAGAGTTTTGTTGTGATGCCATGTTGTATTTGCACATATCGAGCATATTGTGTGTATGATTGAAATGCTTGATATGTGTGGGATCCGACAATCTAGTTGTTTATCCTTGGCAGCCTTTCTTATGGGGAAATGTAGTCTAGTGTTCCTTGAGCCATAGTAGTCCGCTACAGCCGGTTCACCAGAGTCCTGCTAGCCCAGCACTACTACTCAGGACACTTGATTGGCCGGCATGTGTTTCACTTCGTTCCTATGTCTGTCCCTTCGGGGAAATGTCACGTGGTGACATCCAGAGTCCTGCCTAGCCTGCTACAGCCCGGGTTCCCGGGAGTCCTGTTAGCCCAGTGCTACAGCCCGGATTCACACGCTGATGACCAACATGCTCGATGTGATTCACGTATGCCTGTCTCCATAGGTCTGTGCCGCTTTGGGTTCACGACTAGCCATGTCGGCCCGGGTTCTCTGTCATATGGATGCTAGCGACACTATCATATACATGAGCCAAAAGGCGCAGACGGTCCCGGGCCTTGGTAAGGCGATACCCGTGGGGATACCGTGCGTGAGGCCGCATGTGATATGAAGTGTTACCGGCTAGATCGATGTGACTTGGAATCGGGGTCCTAACAGCGTTGGCATCAGAGCCGGACTGCCTGTAGGTTCGTTGAGCCAAACTGGTCGAGTCGAGTCTTGAAATGCTTTAGTTATATGTAGGGGAATTGATTGTGGGAGGGAACGTAAGGCTCTTTTACTCCTTTACCTTATGCCCTCTGATCTGAGTCATTCTCTTCTCATTCAACGTGGGTTAAGGACTAGGCTCTCTTCTTCTGTCAGGTTCACATGTTACTAATCCGTAGTAGCTTATAGGATTGTTGTTACAAGCCTCAGTACAGTTTCTACTATTTTTAGTATGTTGCCAGTTGAATCAGAACCCTGATATGATGTTGTTGAGTGGTATTGTAAACTGTTGTGGATGTCTCAAATCTTTTTCTGAGCATTTACAGCTGTTATGCTGTCGAATTTTTCCTAGAAATTCTAATGTCTTTGCATTGTGGTTGTGCTTTTAGATGGCCACTCATGCTCAAAACCAAGTGGTTCGCCTGACCCGGTGCCTCGATGTGCCCGGTCATACTGCTATGTTAGTCCGGGTAATGATCGAGACGGGTTACCATTGGTATCCTGAATACACTGTCGAAGAGCAATTCCGAGACTTTAATCAAAGCCAATATTTCTGCACCATCAGGATATTTCTTTCTTATCCTGGATCTACTGAGCCCCTCCACTGTTCCTATGGACTCGGGGTTACTGTTGAGATGGCTGTGCAGGATGCTGCCTATTCCATGATGACCATCATGCGAGTCCGGACTGGCCTGCTTCGGAACACCGACTTCCGTTATATGCCAGCCTCACTCCCGGGAGCGCAAGGGTATCTCCAGGCTATCTCTGCTGACTCCACTCAGGAAGACTCACTAACTTGTACCATTGCCGAGATGCTCGAGGATAAGGACCGAGAGAATCGGGCCTTGAGGCTGGAGCTTTTCAACACCCGTGCTGATCATTGGGCCACTTTGACTCGGTTTGCACCTGCGGTGCAAGCTGGATGTATGGATACAAGGGATCTGTATCCTGTGAGATCTGCTCTGCCAGACATGGTGGATTGGCGTGATATGGGAGGCATCACCCCACCTCGTGGTCCCCGCAGGCCACCGTTTGTTGGTCCAAGACCTCATCCTAGCTCTTTGGTCCACAAGCTCCTCAGGACCGTTTGTTCCTGGATGATCATGTTGAACTTCCAGGCTATGGAGGTGACTTCTATAAGGTCTACTACGGAGCTGTCTGAGTTAGTAGTAGTATCACCAGTATTGTAATAGTTGTATCTCCACTGTCCTCCGTGACTTGTGGAATATGACTTAGTGCGTAATCAATTCCGGAGGTGTAGACAAATAATGTATAGGAGCTTGGAATGCCTCCGATGAGATGTAACGTCTTTCATCATAGTTGTACTGTAGCATGGGCTTGTACTAAACTATGTATGGTGTGTATGACCGTTGGTATATATATGGCAGTTCTATATTACCATGACATACGGATGAACATCTCTGCATTCCGTGTTATCCATTACATTCTGCACTTCCTTGCTAAGTTGTGCCATCCTTATCTAAACCGTTGTCTTGTTTTTCTCCTAGGATGGTCAACACCCGCAGCAAACCTGCTGCCCCGGAGCAGGGGGAAGCCAGTGCAGTTAGGGGTGAAAATCTGCCTCACCCGCCTTCTCTGGCCGAAGTGATGCTGGAGGCGGAAAGAAACAAGCGTGATACTAACCGCTTGCTGGAGCGGATTGAGCAGAACACTGCACGCCATTAGCGAAATGACTTGGTGTCAATCAATGACTTTATCAAGATGTACCCACCAAAGTTTAACCATTCCGTCGAGCCCCTCGACGCGGATGACTGGCTTCGCAGCATCACCAACAAGCTATGTTCTGCCAACGTAGCCGAAGCTGATAAGGTTACTTATGCTGCCTATCACCTCGAAGGCCCTGCTAGCCTTTGGTGGGAAAGTTTTGAAGCTATGCGCCCAGTCGGCCAAATCACTACTTGGGCTGAATTCAGTGAGGCTTTCCGTGAGCATCACATTCCGGAAGGTCTCATAGATCGCAAGAGGAAAGAGTTCTGCAATTTCACCCAAGGAAGACTGATTGTGGATGCATATAGTCATGAATTTGGGAATCTGGCACGATATGCTCCTGAAGAGGTATCCACCAACGCTAAGAAGCAGGCAAGGTTCCGCAAGGGACTTAGCCCTGAGCTTCGCCGCGATCTTCGTCTGCACGAGTGCACCTCCTTTCAGAAGTTGGTCTAAAGCCATCAGTGCTGAGACAGGCCAGTCTGACTATGATGCTTCACGCAAGCACTCTCGTGATTTTGGCTCTTCATCTGGCTCTGGATCTCAGAAGCCCCGGGTGTTGATTCCAAGCACGGAACTGCCACCCAGGTTCATTCCGAGGCCATCCTTTGAGGCGCCTCGTCCCAACCAGCAGTTTGCACTGCCCAAGCCCTATGGTGGCCCCGCTGCTAATGCTGCCCCACGCCCCAATGTTGTGACATGTTTCAAGTGTGGAGAGCCGGGTCACTATAGTCGAGAGTGTCTCCAGAACAACAACCCCAATCAGTCTGGAAAGTCCATTGGTCGTGATAAGCCAGCGGGAAAGACAATCTACGCCAAGCCGGTCACCACTGCACGTGGCCATGTCAACTATGTCTTGGCCGAGGAGGCTCATGAGGATCCTAATGTCTTCCTTTGTACGCTCCTTGTTAATTGCCATCCAGCATCTGTTCTTTTTGATACTGGAACATCTCATTCATTCATATCCGAGAACTATGCTCGATTGCATAACACGACATTCTGTGACATGCCCACTTCCATGGTAATTCAAACTTCGGGTTCCAAATGGCAAACTTCTAGAGTAAGCCATGGGAACGAAATTCTTGTCTATAGACTTGTCTTCCTTGCATCCTTAATAGCTCTCAAGTCCTCAGACATAAACATCATCTTGGGTACGGACTGGATGTCAGCTCATTATGCTAAGATTGATTGTGCCACTAGAACCGTTCAACTTACTCACCCATCGGGCAAGACAGTCAATGTCTTAACTCGAGTGGCCAAGTGCCAGCTTTACTCCCTAAATGCCAACCCCCTTCTAGACCTTGAGGATATTCCAGTAGTCCGAGACTTTTCGGATGTCTTTCCCGAAGAACTGCCAGGTGATCCACCTGACAGGGATGTCGAGTTCATGATAGACCTTGTTCCAGGAACCGTTCCAATTTCTAGAAGACCCTATAAGATGGCACCCTTAGAACTAGACGAGCTTAAGAACCAACTCGATGAGTCCTTGAAAAAGGGTTTCATCCGTCCTAGTTCCTCTCCTTGGGCTTGCCCCGTCCTCTTTGTCAAGAAGAAGGATGGAACGGATCGAATGGTTGTAGATTACCGACCTGTCAACTTGGTCACTATCAAGAACAAGTATCCGCTTCCCAGGATCAACGATCTGTATGATCAGCTCGCTGGATCCTCAGTCTTTTCCAAGATGGATTTGAGGTTGGGCTACCATCAAATCAAAATCAAAAACGGCGACATTCCCAAAACGGCCTTTGTTACTCGTTATGGCCAATACGAGTACACCGTTATGTCCTTCGGTTTAACCAATGCCCCAGCCACCTTCTCTCGGTTAATGAAATCGGTCTTCATGGAGTATTTGGATAAAATCATCGTAGTATACCTCGATGACATACTCATATACTCCAAGAATGAAGAGGAACATGCCGAACATCTAAGGCTGGTATTGACGAAACTTCGAGAGCATCGCCTTTATGCCAAATTCTCCAAGCGTGAATTTTGGTTGCCAGAAGTGACCTATCTAGGCCATGTAATCTCTGGTAAGGGTATTGCTGTCAATCCCGAGCGAGTTCAAGCCGTCCTTGATTGGACTCCACCTAAGACGGTCAAGCAAGTCCGGAGCTTCCTTGGTTTAGCGAGCTACTGTCGCCGCTTCGTCGAGAATTTCTCCAAGGTTGCTAAACCTCTAACTGAACTCCTCAAGAAAGATAAAAAGTTCGAGTGGACCCCACAGTGCGAGTTCAGCTTTCAGGAACTGAAAAGACGCCTGACATCTGCTCCCGTACTGGTACCACCAGATTTCTCCAAGGACTTTATTATCTATTGCGACGCCTTGCGACAAGGACTAGGTTGCATACTCATGCAAGGTCGTCAGGTAATTGCGTATGCTTCACGGCAATTACACCCACATGAGGAAAACTATCCCACACATGATCTAGAGCTTGTAGCTGTAGTCCATGCACTCAAAACTTGGCGACATTACCTCCTCGGTAATCGTTGCAAGATCTTCACCGATCACCAAAGTTTGAAATATATCTTCACCCAACCGGATTTGAATCTCATGCAAAGACGTTGGGTCGAGTTGATCTCAGATTACAACTTAGGAATAACTTACACCCCGGGCAAAGCCAATGTCATGGCTGATGCGCTAAGTCGTAAATCTTATTGTGACAACCTGATGTTACAACAAAGTCAACCACTTCTCCATGAGGAATTTCGTAAGCTTAATCTTCACATTGTTCCTCGAGGATTCCTATCCACCCTGGTGGCGAAACCTACCCTTACGGATCAGATCATCAAAGCACAGAAGGTAGATCCGGGAATCTCCCGTATTAAGAGAAACATTAAGAAAGGAGTGGCGAATTGGTTCTCCGTTGATGATCAAGGTGTCGTATACTTTGGAAGCCGCTTAGTGGTTCCAAAGGCACGAAACCTGAGGCGGCTGATCCTTAAGGAAGCTCATGAATCCCCTCTCACCATTCATCCCGGTAGTACTAAAATGTATCAAGACCTACGCCAGAGGTTTTGGTGGACTAGGATGAAGAGAGAAACCGCTCAATACATTGCTAATTGCGACGTTTGTCGTCGTGTTAAAGCAGAGCATCAACGGCCTGCTGGCACCCTTCAACCTTTGGCTATTCCTGAGTGGAAATGGGATAAAATCAGTATGGATTTCATTACTGGGTTTCCTAGGACCAAGAGAGGGAATAATGTCATCTTCGTCATGATCGACCGTCTTTCCAAAGTAGCCCATTTCCTACCTGTTCGTGAGAGTATCACCTCTAGCCAGCTAGCTGACTTATACATCTCCCGAATAGTGTCTCTTCATGGTGTTCCATTGGAAATTAACTCAGACCGTGGAAGTCTCTTCACCTCTCGATTTTGGGAAAGTTTCCAAAATGCTATGGGAACTCGTCTCTCTTTTAGCACCGCCTTCCATCCTCAATCAAGTGGTCAAGTAGAGCGAGTCAATCAAATTCTGGAAGATATGCTCCGAGCTTCTGTCATCTCATTCGGAATGGGTTGGGAGAAATGCCTTCCATTCGCAGAGTTTGCTTATAACAATAGTTATCAAGCTAGCTTGGGCAAAGCTCCTTTCAAAGTTCTCTATGGACGAAAATGTCGAACGCCTCTTAACTGGTCAGAAACCGGGGAAAGACAACTCTTTGGCCCGGATATGATTCAGGAAGCAGAAGAGCAGGTTCACGTTATTCGTGAGAAATTGAAAACAGCCCAATCTTGTCAAAAGAGCCAATATGATCGTAAACATAAGCTCATGACTTATGAAGCCGGCGAGAAGGCTTACCTTCGGGTTACTCCGTTAAAGGGAACCCATCATTTCGGTATCAAAGGCAAATTGGATCCTCGTTACATTGGACCCTTTCGCATTCTTGCCAAACAAGGAGAAGTTGCCTACCAATTGGAACTACCTCCGCATCTTTCCAGAGTTCATGATGTCTTCCACGTATCTCAACTCAGGCGTTGCTTCGCTGATCCTATCCGTGGAGTGGACCACGAAACGCTTGATCTACAAGATAATCTTTCATATCGGGAATATCCCGTTCGTATCCTTGATCAAGCCGAGCGTACCACTCGATGCCATAATATCAAGTTTCTCAAGGTTCAATGGTCACACCATTCCGAGAAAGAAGCCACTTGGGAAAGGGAGGATCGTCTTCGACTCGAGTACCCCACCTTCTTCCCGGAGGATCCTAAATCTCGGGACGAGATTCTTTTGAGTGGGGGTGAGTTGTCACATCCCTGTGTTAGTCATGCATTAGGATTGGTTGAACTTTTGCATCATGTTTAAATTCCCAGAAAACTGAAATGGGGATGACAGAACCCCCAGCCCCCCTGGAACAACTAGGGTTTACTAAAAAAACTTTTTCAATGAACCTGAAATGCCCTTCTAAAAAGCCCACCCTTATTGTTTTGGGTTAAAACCTTTGACAAAAATGGTGCACAATTTTCTAGGACATCTTAGGGTCATTGGATTAATTCTTATAGTATTTGCATTTGGGCATTTAAATGCTATAAAATATTTTAAATGCTCAAATAATCATAAACTAAAATGTTTGCTGTTGGATATATTCTAAGCAGTAGCCATGATTAATTTTATGATTTTTGGAAATGCCCTCGCATTTTTAATAAAGCCCTGAAGTTACAGAAATAATAGAATAAATGAAAAATAGAAAAGAGAGAGAGAACAGAGACTTACCTGTCGCCCTGGCCTGGCCCAGCTCGGCCCAGCCCACTGGCTTGCGCCAGTCATCCTCCTCCTCTCGCCAGGAGGACGAGAGGCGCGTGGCCGGCGCCCGCAGCCACACGCCGGCCACCTCCTGCTTCTGCCGACGCCCAGGACGTCGTCTACGAGTGCCAGGCAGACCCCCTAGACCCCTCGACCGCTCCACTCTCCCCCTGCCTTGCCTCTCTCGCTCTGTCTCCCTAAGAAAGGCGAAGCCGTCGCTGCCGTTCATCGCCACCGTGACCATCGTGCTCCCCTCGCCTCACTGACCCGTCCAAAAGCCCCGCCTCGTCGCCCTCGTCCTCTCCGCCGAGCCACGCCGCTCCAGACGCCCCCAAACGTCATCACCGTGGTCATCTTCTACCTCGAGCAACCGATATCGCCGGCAACGCCCTGACGTCGTCTATCCTCCCCCGAGCCCGCTGAGACGCGTTCTGCAACCGCCGTGAGCTCCTCTACCGAACCCCTCGCTCCCCGCCGTCTATTTCCTCCTCTAGCCTTACTAACCACTGCGGCCGAAGCTCACCGCCGTCGTGCCTCGTCGCCATCGTGGCTAGAGCCACAGTGGCTCGAAGCCAAGCACACCTCTGCGCTCAGCACGGCTCCAGGAGCCCATAGTGCCCAACAGCTCCTCCTGCCTTGCACCGTAGCGTCGAACCCATCGTTCCCCGAGCCTCGGCCGCCGCCACGAGCTCGACTCCGGCGTGCTCACTCCACCGCAGACTTTCTCGCTTGCTCCGTTGGATGCGGACGAGCGCCAGCTTCACGCCAAGCCAAACCGCCGCTCATTTCATCGCCTGTGCTGCGTTTCCGAGCTGCGCCGCCGTCTCGGGCCTCGCCGGCGTCATGTCGCCGGTGGGTTTGACCCATTTGACCATGCGGGCCCCACCCCCTGGTCAAACCTAGATTAGGAGTTAAACTAACACTAATTTAGTTAGGTTAGCCGCTGACATGTGGGCCCCGGCCCCACTGACATTTTAGTTAGGCTTAATTTAAGGTTAATTAACCATATTAATTAGCTGAGTCAATGACATATGGGACCCACTGGTCAGGTTTGACCTGGACCGTCCCAGTTGACTGCTGATGTCACGCTGATGTAGTGCTGACGCAATTATTCATTTCCTGGATTTATTTTTATATAGGAATTTCTAGAAAATAGCCAAAACTTCTAAAAATCATAGAAAATCAACCATAGCTCCAAATTAAACAATTTATATATGAAAAATGATCAGAAAAAAATCAATCTATCCATCTGTAATGGTTTCATGCATGACAAAACAAGATAACCTTGTTGTTTAAGCAAAATAAGATAATGCACTAATAAGGCTATGTTAAATGAACTAACATTTGAATCTTTGATTCAAATGGGTTCATTCCTTTCTGTTTTAGCTTGCATTAGGCCAAGACACATTCATTTTTCCATGTCATAGCATGCATCACATTGTTGCATATTGTCATGTGTTGATTATGTTCGGTGTGTCTTTCGTGGTAGGTTCTGCCTCCGAGGATAACCCCGAGTATCCGTCTGAAGGGCAGTACCCTACTACCACTACATCAGGCAAGCAACCCATTGATCATTCCGATACAAACCCATGTTCTCGCTTCTGCTCTTGTTTACTGCATTAAGACAACGCGATTCAAACTGATGTGTGCTACGGTAGTTGAACCCTTATCCTCTGCATGACCTGTCATTGCCACAGTAACTAGATGAAACCCACTAGCATGTGTAGGAGTTGATTGATCCATGTATGTGATTCCTACCTTGCTATGCCTGCTATGCTTAGAGTTGTGTCAGGTCTGGTTCATCTGGGTGATGGGCTAGAGTGAAATGATTATGTCGGTAATGTGAGGGATGTGTTGAACATGTTTTGGTAAAGGTATCGATGAGAGGCCATGTAGGAGTACATGGTGGGTTGTTTCATTGAGGTCGTCCCTAAGAACTGAGATCTGTATGTGTGATTTAAGATTCAGTTACTACCATACATTGGGCCCGAAACCAATGGACCCTCTCGGCTTCTTAATCACCCTAGTACTTTGTACAGGAGTTGCAAATAGTTTCTGGTGTTTGTAGGTTATGTGTTGGCGGCCGTGCGTAGCGCTGACCCTAGGGGTGGGCTATGTTGCGGTAGATACACCGTGGCATGGTGTACCGAGTCACCCGTTTGGTGTCTCGGGAACCCTGTTCACATCGTTTGGGGCCGTATGTGGAAACCTCGGTTGGACTCCCTACGGATGGAACCTGGATAGGCAATAAACCTGTACTAGAGACTTGAGTGTTTAGGTAGGCCGAGGCCGACACCCTCGTTGGGCTTCCGCTTGAAGGTTGCCGAGTACATGTCGTGTAAACGGCGGTAAGTGGTGAGAGCATGTATGAAGAAGTACACCCCTGCAGGGTTAACGTCATCTATTCGAATAGCCGCGTCCGCGGTAAAGGGCTACTTGGTTGCCTATACAGTTCATAGACAAGTTAATGGATACTACTAAAAGACTCAAGATAAGTGTGAGTACCGAGGATGGCCCTCTCGTAGGATGACGAGGGAGGATCCCCGGTGGAGTATTGTGTTGGTGATTAGTGGACTCGTGTCCGAAAACTATTTTACTAGTGGTGTCCCGTAGGATAGCTTAGCCAAGAGTCAAAGCTGGCTTGCTGCAATAACTCCACCACCTTCTTGAGAATGAGAATGTATAGTAGGTTCTGATGTAAGACTTGCCGAGTACCTTTGTACTCATGTTTGCTTAATTACTATTTTCAGACGACAACACCGCCCCCTCCAATGGGGTCTACGTAGACCTTGATGTCGACGAGTGACTAGCCACCCAGGTGGTGATCCTGGCCATGGAGGGCCCTATGTAGATAGACAGGCTTCGAGAAGCCTTCTTTCTTTCTAGTGTCTGTACTCAGACTATTTGCTTGCGCATGTGCTTGTATGCTTGTATGACTTGAGTGTCGGGTCATGTGACCCCTACCTGTATGAACATGTTATGTATGGCTCTCTAAAGCCTTTAAATAAGGTACTTGAGTTGTGGAGTTTTGTTGTGATGCCATGTTGTATTTGCACATATCGAGCATATTGTGTGTATGATTGAAATGCTTGATATGTGTGGGATCCGACAATCTAGTTGTTTATCCTTGGCAGCCTTTCTTATGGGGAAATGTAGTCTAGTGTTCCTCGAGCCATAGTAGGCCGCTACAGCCCGGTTCACCGGAGTCCTGCTAGCCCAGCACTACTGCTCAGGACACTTGATTGGTCGGCATGTGTTTCACTTCGTTCCTATGTCTGTCCCTTCGGGGAAATGTCACGCAGTGACATCCAGAGTCCTGCCAAGCCTGCTACAGCCCGGGTTCCCCAGAGTCCTGTTAGCCCAGTGCTACAGCCCGGATTCACACGCTGATGACCGACATGCTCGATGTGATTCACGTATTCCTGTCTCCATAGGTCTGTGCCGCTTTGGGTTCACAACTAGCCATGTCGGCCCGGGTTCTCTGTCATATGGATGCTAGCGACACTATCATATACGTGAGCCAAAAGGCGCAAACGGCCCCGGGCCATGGTAAGGCGACACCCATGGGGATACCGTGCGTGAGGCCGCAATGTGATATGAAGTGTTACCGGCTAGATCGATGTGACTTGGAATCGGGGTCCTGACACATTTGCATTTTCATACAATAAAGAGACAACCATAAGGCTCTTGCCGGTTGCCAGTAACTTTTATAAAACATGATCATCTCATACAATAACGTATATCACATCATGTCTTGACCATATCACATCACAACATGCCCTACAAAAACAAGTTAGACGTCCTCTACTTTGTTGTAGCAAGTTTTACGTGGCTACTAAGGGCTTCTAGCAAGAACCATTCTTACCTACGCATCAAAACCACAACCGCGATTTATTAAGTTTGTTGTTTTAACCTTCAACAAGGACTAGCCACAGTCAAATTCGATTCAGCTAAAGTAGGAGAAATAGACACCCGCCAGCCACCTTTATGCAAAACTAGTTGCATGTCTGTCGGTGGAACCGGTCTCATGAACATGGTCATGTAAGGTTGGTCCGGGACGCTTCATCCAACAATGCCGCCGAATCAAAATAAGACGCTGGTGGTAAGTAGTATGATGACCACCACCCACGACTCTTTGTGTTCTACTCGTGCATATCATCTACGCATAGACCTGGCTCGGATGGCACTGTTGGGAAACGTAGCATGCAATTTCAAAAAAAATCCTACACTCATGCAAGATCTATCTAGGAGATGCATAGCAACGAGAGGGGGAGAGTGTGTCCACGTACCCTCGTAGACCGAAAGCGGAAGCGTTTGAAAACACGGTTGATGTAGTCAAACTTCTTCTCGTTCCGACCGATCAAGCACCGAACGTACGACACCTCCGAGTTCTCCACATGTTCATCTCGATGACGTCCCTTGAACTCTTGATCTAGCAAAGTGTCGAGGGAGAGTTCCATCAACACGACGGCGTGGTGACAGTGATGGTGAAGTGATCCGTACAGGGCTTCGCCTAAGCACTACGAAGATATGACCAGAGGCGTAAACTGTGGAGGGGTGGTGCCGCACACGGCTAACAATTGTTAGTGTGTGTTCTAGCGGTGCCCCCCTCATATATATAGGTTGGAGGGGAGGAAAGGCAGCCAAGGGGGTGCCCCAAGTAGGAGGAATCCTACTTGGGGTCCTCCCAATTCGGCCTCTCCCCTTTCCTTTTTACCGGAGGGGGAAAGGAAGAGAGGGGGAGGGAAGGAAGGGCGAGGCCGAATCCTCCCCTTTCCTTCTCCCTTCCCCTCTTTCCTTCTCCTCCTATTTTATCCTATATGGGGGTGCACCAGCCCCTTGTGAGCTGGTCTATCCCTCTCTTGGCCCATAAGGCCCATATCTTTGCCGGGGGTGCCCGGAACCCCTTTCGGTGACCCGATATGTACCCGATACCCTCTGGAACACTTCCGGTGTCCGAATACTATCATCCTATATGTCAATCTTTACCTCTCAACCATTTCGAGACCCCTCGTCATGTCCGTGATCTCATCCGGGACTCCGAACAACATTAGGTCACCAAATCACATAACTCATATAATACAAAATCGTCATCGAACGTTAAGCATGCGGACCCTACGGGTTCAAGAACTATGTTGACATGATCGAGACACCTCTCCGGTCAATAACCAATAACAGAACCTGGATGATCATATTGGCTCCTACATATTCTACGAAGATCTTTATCGTTCGAACCGTAATGACAACATATGTTATTCCCTTTGTCATCGATATGTTACTTTCCCGAGATTCGATCGTCAGTATCTTCATACCTAGTTCAATCTCGTTATCGTCAAGTCTCTTTACTCGTTCCATAATACATCATCCCGCAACTAAATCATTAGTCACTTTGCTTGCAAGCCTCTTATGGTGTGTATTACCAAGAGGGCCCAGAGATACCTCTCTGACTCGGAGTGACAAATCCTAATCTCGATCTATGCCAACCCAACAAACACCTTTGGAGATACCTGTAGAGCATCTTTATAATCACCCAGTTACGTTGTGACGTTTGATAGCACACAAGGTATTCCTCCGGTATCCGGGAGTTGCATAATCTCATAGTCGAAGGAATATGTATTTGACATGAAGAAAGCAATAGCAATAAAACTTAATGGTCAATATGCTAAGCTAACAGATGGGTCTTGTCCATCACATCATTCTTCTAATGATGTGATCCCATTCATAAAATGACAACACATGTCTATGGTTAGGAAACTTAACCGTCTTTGATTAACAAGCTAGTCTAATAGAGGCTTACTAGGGACCTAGTGTTTTGTCTATGTATCCACACATGTATCAAGTTTCCGGTTAATACAATTCTAGCATTAATAATAAATATTTATCATGATATAAGGAAATATCAAATAACAACTTTATTATTGCCTCTAGGGCATATTTCCTTCACTCCAGAGAGAGGGATTCATCGCCATTGTCATCATCAACCATCCTCCATCAACAATTTCATGATGCTCATCACCGGGAGTGAGTAATTCCTTCGTAGAGTTGCTGGACAGTGATGGGTTAGATGAGATTTATCATGTAATCGAGTTAGTTTTGTTAGGGCTTAGTCCCTAGTATCCACTATGTTCTGAGATTGATGTTGCTATGACTTTGCTATGCTTAATGCTTGTCATTAGGGCCTGAGTGTCATGATTTCAGATCCGAACCCTTTATGTTTTCGCGAATATATTTGTATTCTTGATCCTACCATGCAAGTTATACGCACCTATTATGTGTTATGATCCACATCCCCCAAGGTGACAATAATTGAGATTCATTCTGGTGATTACCGTAATTTGAGGAGTTCATGTATTCACTATGTGTTAATGCTTTGTTCCGGTTCTCTATTAAAAGGAGGCCTTAATATCCCTTAGTTTCCCTATGGACGCCGCTGCCACGGGAGGGTAGGACAAAAGATGTCATGCAAGTTCTTATTATAAGCGCATATGACTATATACGGAGTACATGCCTACATTACATTGATGAATTGGAGTTAGTTCTGTGTCACCCTAGGTTATAACTGTTACATGATTAATGGTATCCAACATAATCACCGATCCAATGCCTACGAGCATTTCACATATTGATCTTTGCTAACTTACTACTATTGCTACTTCTATTACAATTGCTATAAAACTACTGCTACTACTACTATTACCACTGCTATCAAACTACTCCCTCCGTCCCAAAATAAGTGTCTCAACTTTGTATTACCTCTAGTACAAATTTATACTAAGCTCAAGACACTTATTTTGGGACGGAGGGAGTATCATACTACTGTGCTACTGATCACTCAGCTGCAGACATTTAGTCTCCAGGTGTGGTTAAATTGACAACTCAACTGCTAATACTTGCAAATATTCCTTGGCTCCCCTTGTGTTGAAATAAATTTGGGTTTAATGCACTACCCTTGAAAGCTGTTGCGATCCCCTACTTGTGGGTTATCACCGCCTTGCTTTGTCTCGACAATACAATCGACTTAACCGAGACCGCTTCCGGATGACTCACAACTGATCGACTTGTCTTTAGTTCCTTCCTCTAGATCAACATGTTCAATGACTCGAACAAACCTAGCTCCGATACCACTCTTTAGAATAATCGAAGGCGCATAGTCGATCATGTGAGGATCAAGCAATCACACGAGATACAACACCGAGTTGTTAACGAGGTTCACCAACATGGCTAAATCCTTAGGGCATGACTACTGGCGCTCCTCCCCGTGACACCATCACAATACCGCACACTGTCCACCCGGGCGCCGGCCAACGCACCGGCTCCCCCTGAATGTTTGTGCTATTATGTTGGGAAATGTTGCATCATGTGTTTATCCCACATTATATAAGAGGTCTAGGATACAAGTGTCCTACTCGAACACCTCTCCGTACCATATCTACACACAGTTTGAATTCAAGTCCAAATGTAACCTACCTTGTACAAACTATTTGACACAACTCCAACAAAGAGCCTCCTAGTTGGGAGATGTGTAATCAAATTCACCTTTATTTGATGTTGGAAAATACTAGGGAACTAAAAAAAGGTAATGAACAGAGGAAATGCATACCCAACCAGAGAAGATATCTTGTTGTGTCGAGCTTGGTTGAACATGAGCAATGGATCATATATGTGGAACCGAGCAAAAGGTCTCAAAATATTGAAAAAGATATGCATGGTTCCATGAACAAGCACTCCATGGAATCACATCCAATTCATACCGACTGCAGTGAGAGCTCTCTCCAACATACATGAGCCACCATTCAAGATTCTGTGAAGAAGTTTTGTGGTGCCGGTGCATATGCTCAAGTAGTGAATATGAATGAAAGTGACATTGGAGTCATTAGTCGTTCAAGTTTTGTTTCCTCCACGTTGGTCGTGATCTTTCTTGCTTGTTTCATTTTTGCATTACATTTATGTGGGATTTTTGTTAGATGGGATTGGTGGGTGCTTTGTACCATCACATTGAAAACAAGCCATTCACTTTGGCCCGTTGTTGGGTGGAGTTGAATGGGAAACCCAAGTGGGCAACCCTCTATAGAGATCTCAAGAACCACACCAAGAAAAGAAGAACAATGATGGCACAAGCTCCCGCCAATCTATTGAATTGGATGGCGATGATGAACAAGGTGGAGGGGTGGTCGGACTTGGGACCGAGCCAAAAAGAAGTAGGTACTTGAGGGGGAAGAAGGAGAAATATATGGGCACACGTGATGTCGCGGCGACCAAGATGTCAGCCACGTGGATGAACAATTCCAACAAAGGGAAGGAATCAAAGAAAAGGAAGGATAAGAAGGATGAGAGGTGCAAGCTATTATTGGATGTGCAAAGGGAGAGGATGAAATTCGACCGTGAGAGAGGACGATGATTGAGAATGGGATGATGGAGATGGAAAAGACGAACAAATGGGAGGAAATGGAACTTGAGAAGGCCAAGGCATATGCGACCATTGAGCTTGAGAGAGAAGGCGAGGCTCACGGGGATCATGGAGGAGTCAAGGACCATGTTGGTCGACACTATCCTCATGGATGGCCATGTCAAGGATTGGTTCACCAACCAAAAGGAGATCAACGAGACAACGAGCGCAAGAAAAGACACTTGATTTATTCATGTATCCCTATTCATGAGTTATTGAATTTTATTCGTCGTGGATCATTTTGGCTTGTGTTGTATTATTGAATTGGTTGTGTGCTACATTGATTGAATGATCTACATGCATGATTTGCATGGAAATGGGGGGCGCCGTTGTCCAGGCAGACAAATGGGGCTCAGCCGGTTGTCCCATTGGACATGCTCTTATTTTTTTTGAAAAGGGGGTTTCCCCGGCCTCTGCATCAGACAGATGCATACGGCCACATTTATAAATAAATAAAGTAGTTCAACAATGTCTTGCAAAGTGCTGCAACAAAGGATACTAGCTCACACAGAGCAAGCAAAATAAAACAAGGCCCAAAAGCCACAACCGGCTGGCATAGTAAAGAGAGATAGGTAAACTACGCGCATATCCTATTACATGACCACCATCCAAACCGGTTGAATAAATCCCGCGCTACCATCTCCCACCGGACAGATCCAGTAACCAAACACGCCCTGGCCTCCGTCGGATTAGCGCAATAGCCCGGAAGAGAACCTGCAAAAAATGAATAGTTGTTGCTCTGTTAAAAGCCAAGTCATTTCTGTAGTTCCAAATTGCCCATAACAACGCACATGCTCCCACACGAATTTGTCTAGCTGTTTCGGCCTCTATACCAACCAGCCACGTTCCAAACAATGACCTGACCGAATTCGGAGGAGTAATGTTAAAGGCAATCTGCACCGAGCGCCACAACACCCTCGCCATCGGGCACTCAAAGAAAAGATGCTTGATAGTTTCATCCCGATCACAGAAACTACACCTAGTAGATCCTGTCCAGTTGCGCTTAATCAAATTATCTTTCGTTAGAATGACTTGTTTATGCATAAACCACATAAACACTTTAATTTTGAGAGGAACCTTAACTTTCCAAACGTGTTTGGAACTAGGAATTACACTAGAATTGATGACATCAATGTACATCGACTTGACTGTGAATTCACCAGATTTAGTAAGCTTCCAATACAACTGATCGGGCTGATGAGTAAGTTGAACCTCCATGAGTTTACTCACCAGATGAATCCAAGCCTCCCACCGGTCACCCACAAGCACCCTCCTAAATTGGATGTTAAGAGGAGCAGATTGCAGACTCGTTGCAACCAGAGCATCCCGTCGCTGCACAATGCGATAAAGCGCCGGATACTGGAGTGCCAGTGGTGCATCACCTAGCCAGGTATCTTCCCAGAATCGAGTGTTATTGCCATCACCGACAACAAACTTTGTTCTGTTAAAGAAAGTAGCTTTGACCCTCATTAACCCCTTCCAGAAGGGTGAATCAGTGGGTCGAGCCGTCACTTGCGACAAGGTTTTAGAGTACAGATACTTGTTACGAAGAATCTGCGCCCAAGTTGCCTCAGTCTCGGTAGATAACTTATAAAGCCACTTACTTAGAAGGCATCTATTCTTAACTTCAAGGTTCTCAACCCCAAGACCCCCTTGGTCTTTTGGTCGGCAGATGACACCCCATTTGGCTAGGCGATACTTTCTCTTAGTTTCATCGCTCTGCCAGAAGAAACGAGACCGATAGAAGTCCAGTCTTTTCCTAACTCCAACTGGAACCTCAAAAAAGGATAAGAGAAACATAGGCAAACTCGTGAGCACCGAATTAATAAGAATCAATCGGCCTCCATACGACATAAGTTTGCCCTTCCAGCAGCTCAGTTTCTTCTCAAACCGATCCTTGATACACTTCCATTCATTGTTAGTTAACTTACAATGGTGAATGGGGATACCAAGGTAAGTGAACGGAAGAGTCCCCAAATCGCAACCAAACAGTTGCTTGTAAGCATCTTGTTCCTCTTTGGCTCTACCAAAACAGAACAACTCACTTTTATTGAAGTTGATCTTCAGACCGGACAATTGCTCAAATAGGCACAATACCAGCTTCATATTTCTCGCCTTAACCAAGTCGTGCTACATAAAAATGATTGTATCATCGGTGTACTGCAGAATGGACACACCACCATCTACAAGATGAGGCACCAAGCCACCTACTTGTCCTGCCTCCTTTGCCCTTCCTATCAAGATTGCCAACATATCAACAACAATGTTGAAGAGGATAGGAGACATTGGATCACCTTGCCTTAGGCCCTTGTGTGTCTGGAAATAATGACCTATATCGTCATTCACTTTAATTCCAACACTCCTTTTTGCGTGAAAGATTCAACTTGGTGCCTCCAAGCTTCGTCAAAACCCTTCATACGTAAGGCTTGTTGTAGAAAGAGCCATTTGACTTTATCGTACGCCTTCTCGAAATCCACCTTAAAAACCACTCCATCCAGTTTTTTTGAGTGAATTTCATGGAGCGTTTCATGCAGGACCACCACCCCTTCAAGAATGTTCCTATCCGGCATGAAAGCAGATTGAGTAGGCTGCACCACAGTATGCGCAATCTGTGTGAGCCTATTCGTTCCGACCTTGGTAAAAATTTTGAAACTCACATTAAGAAGATAGATTGGCCGAAATTGCTCAATCCGCACTGCCTCTGTCTTCTTGAGAAGAAGTGTTATCGTCCCAAAATTCAGCTTAAAAAGGTGAAGCTGACCAGCGAAAAGATCATTGAACAAAGGCAATAGATCTCCTTTAATAATGTGCCAACATTTCTTGTAAAACTCGGCCGGGAAACCATCCGGGCCAGGAGCCTTATTATTCTTCATCTAGGAAATGGCCTCAAATACCTCTTTCTCAAAGAAAGGAGCAATTAAGATATCATTCTCAACAGCTGTCAGTTGAGGCACGTCCTCAATCCTACACTCATCCAGCGACACCCAGTTCTCCTCTGGAGGTCCAAACAACTGCTTGTAATACTCAGTGATATACAGCTTTAAGTTTTCCTGACCAAGAATCGTTCCCTCATCTTGCTCAAGCTGAAAGATTCTCTTCTTTCTATGCTTGCCATTAGCAATCATGTGAAAAAATTGTGTGTTCGCGTCCCCCTGGACGACCCGTCGGACCTTGGCCCGAAGCGCCCACTTTAATTCTTCCTCACGAAGTAGCTCTTTCAGCCTCATTTCCGCATCGAGCTTCGCCTAAAGCTCCGAGGCTGGTAGGATCATGTTCTCAGCTTTTACATCCAGGGACTAAATAAGCGAAAGGAGTTGTTCCTTCTCAATCTTATAAACCCCACTAAGATGTTTAGCCCACCCTCGTAGGAAGCTTCTCAAGTGCCTAATTTTATTCTGCCAGCGCTCAAGTGCAGTTTTACCTCCTGCATCCTTAGCCCATACTCTGGCAACAGTATCTAAGAACCCTTGTCTCTCGAACCACGCAAGCTCGAACGAGAAGACATTCTTATTTCCCACATGAGTGGCCTCCCCAGAATCAATGAATAACGGCGTATGGTCCGAAATGCCCCGTGTAAGTGCCTGCACCATTACACAAGGGAATTTCTGCTCCCATTCGATGCTAGCCAGAACCCGATCCAGCTTCTCAAACGTCGGATTAGGTAGTGCATTAGCCCAAGTAAACTTCCTGCCCGAAAACTCAATCTCACGTAGATCCAGACTTCAATGATGGTGTTAAACATGAACGACCATCTACCGTCGAAATTATCATTATTCTTCTCATCATGCCTTCTGATAATATTAAAATCACCCCCTACTAGGATAGGCAGTTGCTCAGAACCACAAATCCTAACCAAATCAGCCAAAAAATCTGGTTTAAGCTCGGGCTGTGCGGCTCCATAAACCGCCACCAAAGCCCAGTTAAACCCATCGGCCTTCGACCTCACCCTAAACTTAACTGCGAAATCCCCCATGACCACGCTTCGGACTTCTAACGAGTCGCATCTAACTCCGAGTAAAATCCCCCCTGATCTTCCTCGCGGCGGTAGACAATGCCAATCAAACTCAATACCTCCCGACAACGTATTGAGAAATTGAGGCGAAAAGTCGGCTCTACCAGTTTCCGATAAAGCGATAAAGTCCAACTTATGCTCAATAGAAGCCTCAGCAAGAAACCTTCTTTTAGCCAAGTCTTTCAGACCTCTGCTATTCCAAAAGATTCCTTTCATAACTCGTCATGGAATTTTTTAGCTGTTCTAATCCACGCGCTCCTACGCACTACGGAAGTCGGCTAAATCTTCCGCTTCCACTTGCGTTTAGGAATATTAAAACTCTTCGGCTGGTCCTCACAACTAGTCTCAAAGGCTCGCACTTCATCAAAGTCCACTCACTCATCTTCCTCCTCAGGAGCGAGATCCGCACACAAATTATCGAGGGCCCTAACCCCCAAAGCATCAATCTCGGAGTTATTCATGGGTTTAACCGCAGCTAAGTTACGAATCATCTCAAGCGCCCGCTCAGCCTCTAAATCCAATAAATCATTAACCGAATTTGAAATTTCACTATCATTGCTACCTAGTGAAATTCCTAGCTTATTTGCATTATTAATAATCTCATCATCGGAAAAATGCAGAATAGAATTAGAAGTATTGACAGACATACCCGTAGTGATCTCCACGTCACGAAGCTTGGCCGCCCTCATGGCGCATCGCTGCTGAATGTCGTCCACCTCCGGATGGTCCTGGAGATGGCTGCTCAACCGTCGCCCTCAGCAACCGGATCCGGGATACCACCGAAAGCAATCACCTCCTCCCGAGAGGCTCTGCTGGGGTGCACCATGCCGGGGAACGGAGGAGCCATGGCCTCCTGCCCGAGCTCCCCCACTACCCCGGCCAAAGGGCGAACTGTCGGCACTGGCGCCGCCGGCACACAAGGCCCTCGAGGCGCCACAGGAGAAGAGGCCCCCGAGGCCACTGAGGCCACCTGCCCCGAGCCCCGTCCGGGCTGCGACTCCATCGCCAGCACCGCCGGTCCGGAAGAAGGAAGTAAAGGTGTCTGGTCGAGCAACCTCGGCCTCCCAACCGAAGGCTCAAGCTGCACCATCGGAGGCTCCCCCACCGCTGGCCCTGATGAGGGAAGCGCGGCCACCTGCCCCACGCCCCCATCAGCAGCAGGCATCCTTGGCTGTACCTGCACAGTTGCGGCCTCAGATGAAAAATCCAAAGCCCCCATCTTCAGACTCTCTCCCGCGCCAACGACCTCCTCCGCCCCAATCCTAACCGGGATCGGCGACTTCCCCGAAGGAGGAAGCATTGGCTCCTCAAACTCAGTGCCGGAAGCGAGCGCTCAAACACCTCATCCGACTCCACCCGATCACTCCACAGTCTCGGGGGTGCAGATGCCGGCTCGAAAGAGCCGAACCTGAGGGTAGTCGTCGGCACCGAAGAAGGAGTAACCGTCCCATCCGCAGACGTCTGAGCATCAGCACCCTGCGTGGTGGACAGCTCACGTCCACTATCAGCAGCTGGTGCCTCCTTAAGTGCCGAACTATCATCATCCTCGTGCAAATCAGAATCAGACCCGTTGGCCATCCCGGCAAAGATACTCTCATCCTCGAACTCAATAACAAGGTCATATATGTGGCCTCGTTATGCCCACTTAACCACCTCTGGCACAAACTCGATGTTCAGCACACTAACCAGAACGCGGGCAATCCCGTGGGCTCTAGTAAAGTCCATATCCACACACTCCGGTCTGCCAATCATGATACCCAAACTGGCAACAACCTGGGCATCCTGCATCGGCCTGGATGGTGCCCCAGAGAATCGCAACCAAACCTGCGTCAGAGGCTTGCCCGTAGACTCAACCCTCTTCCACTCCTGAAACTCAAGCACACCATCAGTACCTGGCACCTTGCACATCCCGAAACTCAAAAGCCTCTGAAGGTCCTCAACTGACGGACACTCAACCCGAAACAGCTTGTCCTCCACAGTCGCAAGCTCCCACCGGAACTCCCCAGGGGCTAACTCCTTAAGCCTCTGAATAATTTGCGACTCCGAAACCTCTCCTCTAGCAATCTTAACCAACCCAGTTGTCAAGCTCAACGTCTCGTCAGGAACCTCCATCTCCGTTGGAGATTCAAAGAACGTAAGCTCGGCACAGTACACCCCATGCATCATCAGCGAAGGTGCCTGCTCTCTCAGAAGCGGACAGCCCCCCGCATCGTGTGCCGGTTTGCCACAAGTGCCACACAACTCGGCCACACACTCAGCAATAAAATGCCCCTTACCACCACAACGATAACATAGCATATTCTCCTTCTTGCGAGCATATTTTGAAGCTCTGTCCGACTCAGCCCTGGGAGGATCCTCCAGAGAAACAGTCCCCCCGGACCCATTCCCGGGTAACTCTGCATTGGCAAGCGCCAATACCACCTCCAAAGCCTGGCCTGTCAAAACCTGCTGCTCAGCATCCCCATCAACCACCATCGGATCAGTCACAGTCGGAGTAGGCGGTCGTGGGCGATACCGGCCCCCACGCCCACCTCGGTGACCACGGAAACCACCCGCGGTCGAAGACCCGGGCCAGCCGCCCCCTCAACAAATCCTCCTGGGGGCCCCATGAACGGGCGCTCCGCTGAGCCATCGCTCTGCCAAGCATGGCCTCGACCTCCACCAGTCGACGAGGATCCACGGTGCTTACCGGCACCATACGCGTTGACCCCATCATCACCCCACTGACCCTGAGGTGCAACCGTGACTTGAGTCGGTGGACGTGCCAGATGCTGCACTGCTCCGGATCAATTCTGCGGAGGCATAGCGACAAGGTGAGGTGGTGGAACTGGCCTTGGCTGGCCAGCCAACAGCCCCTGAGCGGGTGGCCGCGGCACAACACCTCCCTGGCCCGCATTGTTCCCAGCAGTAGATGACGGCAGAGGTCGCTGACCCACCGGACCCGGCGCCGGCGGCCGCAATCCCGCCGGAGTGGGCGCCGCTGGTCTAGGCCCGGGCAGCACGCCGCCCCGGCCGGCCGCTACCCCCACCGAAGCTACGCCCCTGCCGGCTTGCAGCAGTACTGCACCCCCGCGGCCAGCCCCCGTTGGCGGCAACGAAGCTCCACTGCCGCTGCCCGAGGCCGCGGGGTTCCGGCCAGCGCCGGTAGCCGGCAACCCAGCGCCACGGCCACCGCCGCTGCCCTGCTGCGGCGCGGTCCCAAGGCGGCCGGCGGCCAGATTCGCCACTGTTCTCTTCCCCGGCGGCAAAGGTCCTCCGCGACCCACCATCGATCGAAGCGGAGGGATACGCTTCGCTCGTTTTGTCCCAGCAGATCGAAAGCTCCGACTCAGCCTACCAGGAACCCTAGCGAAAGGTACGTGAGACACAGACGATCGAGCTAGCGGCTCCTCGTCACCCTCGATAGCGCTCGGCTGTGGCCTGCTCTGGGCTTCATACCCAAGCTCCTCCGGCCCACATACCGCAGCCCTCTCCGAGCAACCCTCGTTGCAGAAAAAACCGGTCGGACCCGGAATAGACTGGGCCTCATACCCATCTATCCCCGACCCAACATGAGCCGGCCCACCAACGTCCGATGGCAGCCCCTCTCGGCCTAGCAGTGAATTCAAACGACGCTGACGGAAATCAGCGATCCCGAGATCCTGGATCCTAGGAGTTTCCAACTCCGTCGCCGCGGCCTCGACCCGGCCACCGTCCGGCGAAGAGTCTTCTTCCGTTTTACAACAACCCACGAATCCGGCTTAATGAGATCAAAAATTGTAAGATTTGGACGACATACCTTAGGAAGAGGGCCTTTCCATGGCTTGATCGCCGCCGACGAGGTTCTCCGGCGGACCATCTCTATCTTCACGCCCGCGTCGATCCCCAACCTGGCCGGATCATGGATAGGTAGAACATCATCGATCGCAGACGCCACCTCCTCCTCTGAATAGCCGGCATTGAACCAGTCATTAACGTGGTCCGACGGCGTAGGCGACGGCGGTGATGGCGGATCGTTCGCCTCTCCATCCGCGTCGTCCTCCTCCGCTAGCGCCCAAAACCGTCCACCGCACCGGCGATCCCCGGCGTGGACAGATTGGGTGCGCGCGGTAGCCCCTCCATTCGCCCCTCCAGTAGCTCTCAACACACGAGTCTCCTCCTAATCCAGAAACGCGGAGAGAGACAATCGAGAATAAAACCAGGGGACACAAATTTCAGAAAGAAAAGAAAACCCGTTTCGCAGACTGCTGGTGTGTACATTTTTCACAATGTTGATCCCAGAAATACCCACATCATAAGGAAGACTACCAAATGCACTTGGCTAAAAATGAGAAACTTACAATCAGAAAGTGTTGTCATTGAATTCATCAGTCGGGGTAATCAACATATGTACTTTCACAAAAGAATTACAATGTTTCCTCTTTCACACTATCAATACCAATCAAAAGAATGCTATCAAACTCTTCTATATTTCCCTTTCTCAAAATATACTTTCCACAAGACCCAACCCAAAATTGCAAGCTGGAGACCGAAACAAACCAAACCCCAAACTATGCACTCCTATTTAAAAAATAAATAAAAAATATTCACTGCCCAGGAACTTCACAAAAACTGGTACCTGTCCGTATTTTCCTTTATATACGTAATGTAATCAGTCTGTATGCTGTTGCAGAAGAAAGTGGAACTGGGAGTTCTGCCGCAGTAGTGGTGGCGGCTCCACGTCAGTCGGGTTGATGTCGAGCATCAGTCGCGCTATATCATCCAAGGATATCGGTATGCTGCAATGCCGTCCATATGGGTGGGTGTTAGATCGATGGCAACTGTTGTGATTTTAATTAATTATGCGCCCCGTCACAGATTACATCTTTGCGCCGGTACTGAACATACCTTGAGTCGTCATCTAGTAAGAAAGAACTGTTCGGAGTAGTTATCGAGTCATCTGTCGTCATTGTTCTCATGTTTCCAATTACCTGAAAACATGCCCATTCTTGTCATGAAACAGGAAAGAAAATTTTGTACCTTTGTTTTCTATCACATCATGTTAATGTTGTTTGAAAACGGAAGCACGTATATTCTAGCAAGGACTCTCGCTTACCTCTTGGGATAGACCTTGTGCACCGTATTTATCATCCCAGAACATCGTTCCGATGCGATATATTTGGCTGATGCTCAGAACCTGCCAACAAAATGCAAATATTTGATATTGGATGGGTTTGCCAAAATTTCAAGCATCTATAACTTTGTCTTGTTCAGGACTTACGGGGCAAAGCTCATCAGTGATTTCCTCCAGTGTCTTGTGCGATTTCTGATGCAAAACCTGCAATGTAATTTCATTTAGTAGGTTGGCCGTAGACAGATGGAACATCTATAATGGTCAATAAGAGCATCTACTTAGGCATACCAGGAACCCAACTGCCTGCCTTATGTGTTGCAGTTCATCCCAAGATGTTCCTGCATACTGGATTACAGAAATACATTTTAGTCTGGTGGCTTTCTGCTGATTAGTATGTTCCTTGCTGAAATTACACATTCTCTTTTTTATTTCACCTCTTCAGTTGTTCTAGAGCACCATTGCTCCAGTTCCTGTAAACCAGCCTTCAAGAATTCTCCATTGCTAAAGGAGCAGCATTCACGCCGAAGTAGCAAACTGAATGAAGAAAATATTTTTTGCTATAGTTCAGAATCAAAACATTTTGTGAAGCGTATACAAATGATGTCTCAAATGACAGTGTGTAGTCAAGCAGAGTTAATCTGAGGTAATTTGTACAAGACTAGCAGTACCTGTTGAAGAGTTGAACGTTCATAAATGCAAATACTTGACTGAATGTTTTCCTAATTATCATTGGAGGTACCTACAAATCAAAGTTGAAAAAGGAAAAATCTTCAGCATAGAAATTGTAATGTATTTCCTGACAGGAAGACAACTGAAAACGAAGCTACAACTCAAAACAAAGCTGTACTCACATAATTATTGTTCATCGTTTCCAGTGTATGATTCAGGCACTTGACAATGTTCTGCCAATGCACACTTGATGCTTGCCTTGATAGTGCACTAGAGTGTATACTTTTCAATGATCCTCGAGATGCTCTTACACGACCAGCTCTTGGAGCCTATGAATATTGGCACATGTTAGAGAAGTTGTATCACATTATACAAAGATTAGGCATGAAGATGCCTGAGCCTTGAGGTACCTGTATGCAGAGAGTCAATATTGCACTTATTTCCCTTTTCAGGCTATCTCTCATCATGCCATATATCTTCTCGACATATGCTGTTAACTGTTGCTTGAAACGTACAGCTGGATACTTAGCCTCTATCATTGATGTAGTGTCAGCTCTTCCTACCAGTCCACTGTATCCGTTTGAAATACCTAATCCTGACGATGATGATCGAGCATTCTGAAAGTGCAGTTTTTGGCATATGTAAGCTCATTTTCCCCCAAATATAGAGATTTTTGCTCCAAATTACATAGCATGAAACCGGTAAGACATGGCAGTAGGCAGTAGCAGTTCAATACAAAAAAAGAAACGAAAAAGAATGAGCACCAGGAGCCACGTCCTGATGCCCACCAGACAGAACTCCAAGACGTAAGCTCATATTTTATGATGTGATCACAGATAATTGGTACCAAATGCATTTGAGATCTCAACCAAGAACATCTGCTTATGCAGAGCAAAAGTCTGGATGAAAAACTTACCTGCACCATTCTATTGAATAGGTTGCCTGTTGCGGTCCTGCTGCGATTTGGTACTTTAGTAGATGAACTGCTAGCTTTAAGTGTATTTTGTAAAAGGTAGAGGAGGGTTGATGTTGTCGACAGCCAATAAGCTAGTTCTCCAGAAGTTTCAGCATTCTGTACATGTATTCAGCCAATGAGTTTCTCGACAATTTGCTTACCAACTTTCTTATGCTATTGCATAGGAAAATCTGTATAGTTATTGATGGGAATAACAACCTCAACATATGACCTAATTGTATGGATGATACGGTCAAATATGTTTGTCTTTTCTGCTTCAAATGAGTGCCAGTGAAGAAGTGATTTGTAGACAATACATGCTGCAGCTGGTCTTCTGTTGTCATATCTCCTGTCTTCAGCCAGGCTTTTGATAAGGACATCATGATTTTCCTGTGAAAGAGTGAAGGTAGAATAATTGTTTTTTTTAAATGCACAATATATGTTAATTAAATACATGAAACTTGTTCCCACAGTGAAATTAAAAAGTTCAAAGGACAAACTTACTTGCTGTCGGTCCGTCAGCGACTGTTGTTTGCTTAAATTCTTTACTGGGGGAACAACCACCTCCTCCTGCAAGCAAAGCATATGTGAACATTAATCCGATGACCTACTTGAGTATTGTTTCTTTCTATCTTACAGTATGTTTGTTGGGTATCACTGAGTTACAGTACATATACTAACCATTTTAGGTTCTCCATGCTGGTGTCCATTCTCAAGAACCTGATAAGATTTTAACACAAATGTTAGTGAAACTTTGTACTTCTGAAATATAGTTGTAAAAGCCAAAAAAATATCTTATTGAATTTTCATTACTGGAATTGTACCTTCACAACAGCTGGCTCAATCACTTCAGGAGTGACTACTGCTTGAACAGCTGGTGCAGGATTGCTGCGGAGCAACTGATTCTCTGACTCCAAGATGGCAATCTTGCTTTCCAGACTAGACAAATCATTAATTGTATTAAGTTATAATACTTCCATGCAGGCAAGTGGTTAAGAATGGAAATACGAGGTATAAATATTGTAAATTTTTACCTCTCTATTTGTTTTGTCTTATTATCATCATCTGCTGACGCAAGCAACGATTGTTGGCGTAGAACGTGGTTTTCAGATTCCATGTTGGATAAATTTGTTTCAAGCCTGAACCATATATCAAAAGTCAGTGAGTGGATATGATATGTATTCTTTACAAGTCGACTTTTTCCAAACTCCAAAGCTATGAGCTCATTAGTACCTAGCGATCATGTCTTGAAGTTGATTAATTTTGGAGTCCCGTTCTTGTGTCTCACGTGACAATTCGTCAGACTGTTTTTGAATCTCAAAAAGCTTCTTCTCAAGATCTTCAGCCTTCGTTCTAAACGTACCGAGCTCAGTCTGGATAAAAAAAGGGACGTGAGAATTTCACTGTAGAATAAAATGGTGAATCTTCCTTTTGAGTACAGCTGTGGAACCTATTGGGTATTCATACCTCAAGTTCCTCGTTTTGACTTGTCAACAACTCAACTTTTGCGTTATCCACCACTGGCACCTCTACTATCTTAGGTGGTGCCTGTTCAATTGCTAACTTTGCAGCTTCTTTCTCATTTATAATTGCTGCATGGGCTTCCTCAAGCTTTTCTTGCATTTCTTGCAACGCAGATTGTAACTTTGTAATTTCTTGTCCCTTGGCTACCTCAAGGTCAACCTGCCAACATGCATAATTTAGCAAACTCATTGGTGTCCAAGCAACATATTAAACTGTACAGCAACTACTATGTTGATCTAAGTGAGTTACCCTCAAATGCTTCTCAACATCTAATCTCCATGTGAGTTCCTCAACTCTCTTTTCCAGCTTGTCTTTGGCTTCTTTAAGTGCACCATTATCTCTTGCTTCCTGTTACATGCTTATACTTTAGTTTAAAATGCATTAAAATACACATGAATGAATTACGACTTCCCAATCTGAAATTGGACATACCATTTTGAGCTTCCGAAGTTCCTTCCTTGCAACACGTCCCCTCCACGAGCACTGGAGAATTAGAGAAGCTCTTTTTTGCAGTTTGTAAGCAACATAGGCTTTGTGTTGGCGCCATCGAGTCTGGATCCACAAAGTAGTTAAGTTTCGGTTGATTATTAAATTACCTCTGTACCTTGGTTCACATAATAATACAAACCTGGATGATGATGGTCGCTTTGGTCTCTCTTCTGAACCTGTGCTCCTTACGAGCAGCCATTGCACGTAATCCTGTCTGTATTGTTATTGATGATCTGTATATTTGTAGGTAAGCTTTCCAGGCAGAATGAGTACGGGTGTGCTTCTGTATTGTAATTGCAGCAGCGACTCTTCTCATGTGCTCAAAAAGCTTTCTAGCTAGTCGTGCTGTGCCATTTCATTAGATTGTATGTCAGTTCAAGTGAGAACTAAGTAAGAAGTACTTCTATCCAAGGCATGAAGTACCGAACACGAAGGAGTGAAGAAATACCTCTCCAGAACTTTTGAGTTTGAATGGAAGCCTTTTTTAAGCTGACGAATTCCTTTCGCATAAGATGCGTTCTTATACGCCTCTGGATAAGTCGCACAGCATTGGCCAATACTTCTGCTCTTCTGGCATCCAGCTCTGCCATCTGGCCAGCTCTTAGGAATACCTTTGTTTTTCCTATCTGATAAAGGAAAGGGTATGCACAGTCAGTTTCAACTGTCATATATGATAGATACAGTTTTTATGTTTCACAACTTCCCATTTTCACTGTAGGTTACCTGGTATCCCTTCAATCCCATTTTATCACATATTGCTGCGCAAGCTGTCTTCTCATCAGAACTGCAAAATAGTTACAGAACAAGGGCATATCTAAATTGATATATTTTACTTGAGTTTCATCTCCTTATCAGTTCGCATAACTTGAGCATCCATACCTGTCCACAAGCTCTGGTGCAAGCACTCCGAATCGATCAATGAACTCATCAAATGTTCTCTTCGTCGGATAGCCAGCACAACTGATCCGGATTGCTTCCAAAACACCCTGCACCATGAGCCATGAACGCGATGAAATTTCAATCAAATTCAATGGAGCACAAAACATGAAAAAGAAAATACATACCCCACATCTCAATTGATTCAAGACATTGTCGTTCTCGAAGATGCCAGGTTTCAGTACAGTATTAGGCTTCACACATCTAATGTAGTGTGGTTCTGTCGTACTCAATGTTTCCATCAGGGCTTGGAGTTGTTGCTACACATATTATGGAATACATGTTAATGAGTATTTCAAGGCTAAAAAAGAGATTTAGCTCCAATATGACACACCTTAAAGCGAGTACCGATGGAAGAGAATTTGGACTGTTTAGAACTTTCCTCTGGTAATGGAGGAAAGAGATTTGCAACAAAAGAGCACCTTGACGAATTTAGTAGAGCTTGATGTTCAGCGACCACATAATCTTTGTTCTTGTCAAGAAAATAATCGGCTTGGTATGTGACCTGTCAAGTAGAATAGTTTATTAAAATTCCTTACTGATTATATATCAAATTATCATACTATCACCGGACTAATGCTTACATCTCCTGCGTAGTGATTGATTGTGAAGGCAGTCCTGGCAAGTTTGGGCTTGCTAAAGCGCTTATGTGATTTGTATGTTTGATACATCTTTTGTGCAAATGTCTCGTGAGTGGACTTCGGAAACATGCTGCATCATCCATAAGCATGTCAAATACTTGCATTTGCCTTCAGTTTGCATGCAAGAAAAAGTATCCTGTGTATTTTTTTAAATGAAATATACTACAGAAAACTTTCATTGTTGCAAGTGTCATCGTGGACATAAAACTAAATCTGGAATGACAGTCAAAAGAAACTTCATTTTTGGGTCAAAACATCACATACCATGCCTCATCCAGGAGGGCAATTATTCCTCCAGGTTTCTGTACGAAATATTTAAATGTTTGATAAGTAAATACTTGATTCATCTGTTAAAGTTCACATATAACTTATGATATTCAGAGGCATTACCTTCTCAATCAGGTCCAGCACATCCTGATTATCCACAAATTCCACATAGCTCCAGTCTATTTCATCCCTTGTATACTCTTCTTGCTCCATCTTGAATACGTGCTGCCGAAGGAATACACATATTTATGTAGATATTAAATATACATTTCAAAATCATTTTCTCTTAGCACCTATAGGTCTTAGCTAACCTGATTGAAGTGCTGCTGCAATTTCTCATTTGTCATGTTGATGCACAGTTGCTCAAAACTGTCATATGAGCAGAAAGTTAGTCATGTTTAGAAACTGAACTAATATCATACTTGCACTTTTGTAGTGTAACGAAGGTACTAATGGCAAACCTGTTGACCTTGAAACTCTCAAATCCATATATATCCAGCACTCCTATTATACTTATTGCATCAGGATCTTGACCAATCGAGTTATTGATCTTATCCACAATCCTGTTAACCCAGATAAGAAAAACCTTTCTGGTTAAATGGCATACATTAGAGATGAAAGATAAAAGTATAAAGTGCTAAATTTATTAGTTTTTACAAAAAAAAAGGAACTGGTAGGAGCGCTGCCTTTTCAGTAAGAAGAAATTAGATGTATGAACAAACAGGTGGGCATGAACATGCCAAAACCCTATGTAGATAACGCTCAACTACTCCTGAATAAGCACAACGCTCGGGGATCCCAGGCAGAAAGCCATGCCCCACTGGACGATTTCGTCATATGCGCAATGGGCGATCTCCACTAGTTTTATTAGCATTTTACTACATTCATAACAATATATTTTGGTCTGTACACATATCTGGCAATCTGGTAATACTGATAAGAAGTAACACTTGATATTTTTTGCTTGTTTGATGCATTAATGAATATAAGAATTCACGCTTACCAGTCGAATAGTCGTGAATACACCGTCTTTGCCAAGGCATCACGACTCTGTAGAGCAGAATCTGGATCGAGGGGTTTTGTGATATTTCCATCAGGTGTTACAATAACACGCTGACAAAGAGAGTCTTCAAGCAACTTCTCATCACACCTAAGATACAATATGTACTTGAGTAATACCATAAAACTGCAGATCACCAAACATAAATCACTGAAAGAAATTAGACATACATTAGCAGTTCTGCCACTGTTTTCAGGTGATTGATTGATTTCTCATCCCTCAACCGTGATGAATCAATTTCTTTCCCTTTGGAGAAATTAATGTTTCCTAGATGAAGGATTGCCGCTACTACTCTGAAGATTGCATCCTTGAGCAGTGAAAGAGATTAATTAGTTTTTTTTAGCCCAGCAATATCGTTACTATTTCTTTCAAGTCTCGTTATAGTTTCAAATACCTGTTCTTCTTGAGAAATTCCAACTATATCCATTGCATTTCTTGTTTCTAGGTATTCTCTTGCGTCATCCACATTAGCTACTTCATAGCAGCTTGTTTGGTTCAGGTAATGAAATGATCGCGGGTCTCCCACCTTAAACCTTTTTACGTCCTGTAATTAGTTAAACATCAAGAAGAAGTCTTTTGGACCATGCAGATATGGTAAGCACTATATAGGTACTTCTTGTTAAGAATTACCTCCGGTGGTGCAGAGCATAGCATGTAAAAGCAATGGTAGTTCCGTTCAGGATCAGAGACCTGGCATACTCGTGATCGTTCAAGGAGGTATGTGCGAACGGCCGCACCAGATATCTTCCCGTATTTGTCAAATTGGATTTCAACAAACTTACCAAATCGACTGAAAAAGATCGGCATGTTAAGTATAAAACTTAAAAAACATTTGCTGCCAAAGCATAGTTGTAGTTGCTAATTCAAGAATCCACCTTGAGTTGTTATTCTTCACCGTCTTCGCATTACCAAATGCTTCCAGTACTGGGTTAGACTGAATGTGTTGTAGAAGAATCGAGAGAGTTAGTGGGACATCATTCTAGAAGGAAAGAGTGAGAAAGAAGATGAACAAAAATGTTGTGTTTTCCAACCTCTAGAACTTGCTGCTCAACGGTTCGTCCCTCGGTTCCAGACCTTCCTCCCATGAACGCAAGGTACCTCATGAGCATCTTTGTCGTCTCTGTCTTACCAGCACCACTCTCACCGCTCACCAATATTGACTGGCTTCCATGCTCATTGATCATTGCCCTGAAAATTATATTCAGCAACAAAACCGCGATGAACATCAGCCACACAATACAGTGAACTGGCTGACTGTCCAATGCCCACAGACTGCAATCGCACACACCTGTAGCAAGAATCTGCAATCGCGAAAAGATGGGGGCTGAGCTCCCCGAAGGTGGCGCCTTTGTACTGCTCCATCATGTGCACGTCGTAGAGATGGGGCAGCCTCTGGAAAGGATTGACTGCAATCAAGATGTTCCCGGTGTACGTCTGTCGTCAGAATAGTTACCAGTGTCAGACAATCAGCTGAAATGGTTTCTGACTGGGAGAGAACATCAAGATGGACAACCCTGGATTACTCACGTATATCTCGTTAAGGCTGTACCGGCAGGCAAGGTTATGCAGGACTCCCGGTTCATGGAGGTAAGCGAGCTTCGTCATGTCGTCCACTCCTGCTGGGGGCGCTTCCGTGTCTTTGGGGTATATGCTCGCGAGGCTGGCCACAACCTGAACCCATGGATGATTCAGAAGCTCATGTCGTAAGCAACTTGCATCGAATTGGCGATTGAAAGTAACAGTAACTCGCGGTGGCAGTTCCATCCAAGCAATTCGACGAACAGTTGGTAGGCACTGCTCGATTAATTGCTAAGACGAAGTAGAGCTTGATCTGAAATCTGCATCCTTGGTAGAATACTGGTGGTAAAGAGCAGCGATGAGGCAGAGAGCAGGGGACTGCGGAGTGACTGACCGTTTTGCCATTGGTGGTGGCGACGGTGACGTCGGCGCCCTTGATCCCGGTGACCTCGCCGTCGACCCAGGCCTCGTCGGGATCCTCCAGCCAGACCTGCGAGCCGACGATGATGTTGACCGGAGTCCCCTGTCGTCGACCCAAGAAACAAGAAACATGTCAGCTCGACCAAAAGCAACCAACCATCAATCACGGGCGTGAAAGAAGCTGGCTGGAATCGAGCAAGAAAGCAAGCTGACCATGTTGACAGATTCAGTCCACGGACGACGAACTCAGCTCAGCTCGATCGCCGGCGCCGGCGAATCTCCGCTCATGCGAGCACGGGATCAAACCAACCAAATAATACACCGGCAGCCAGCAAGATCCCGCGAGCTGGAGTTGTTGTTGCTGGAATGCGCACGCGAGAGTAGTACACTACAACTGGAAAGGGAGGAGAAGCAAGCGATGCGACAGCAGGAGGGAAAGAGAGCAGAGGAAGGAAGGGGGAAAGGAATATACAACCAAGGTGGTGGAGGCGGGGCGAGGGGTCGGAGTGGGGTGGCGGTCGCGGGGCGTGAGCTGGTTCAAGTCCCCCTCTTTGGTGGGAAAAGTCAGCACCGCTACGGCCACCCCGCGACGGCGGCGGCTGCTGCGGCCGGTGGCTTCTTTCTTTCCTCTCTTCCCCGGTCGGTTTCCCCATTGGCGAATGGTGGTGATCTACCGGCTGGAGTGCCACCGAAAGGGGGCGGCTGAAAAGGAGAGGTTCAGGGAAATGGTCCGTTCCCTGGCCCCGGCGAGTACAGCGACGGCTAAGGATGTCCTGTGTTGTGTTTACAAGAAGCCGTCCAAAGTGATTATCCCAAATTTATGATATACTACTCCATATCTATAGCGAGATAAGAAAAGAAAAGGTGAGATATCTTTATCTAAACTTATCCCATAATATTTTTTGCGATGCTTATATCCTATAATATTTATTGTAATTCCGGAGCTTAGATCTAATGGTTGCGCATATAGTTAGACCCTCTAACAGCTATTGTATCAATTGTCTGATTAAACCCTCTAATAAACATTTTCACACTGGTCTTTTTATGGTTTGCTTCTATTTCTACTCCCTAAATGAGCATTTCTGTGTTCGCGTGATCAACTCGTGCACCCAACGGCGGAGACAAGCCTCAGGCTGCCCGGGCGATGCCTAGGTTGTGAGGCTGGTTTTCTTCTTTCACTGTAGCATTTTTGCATTGTTTAATATTGTAGCTAGCTAGTGTTTGGATTGGGGCTTGCCTGGGTCCTGCCCCGATCCTGACTTTTTGTAACCGTTGGATCCTCTCATTTCCTTTCTTCTTTCTCATGTTCTTTCTTTTGTCTCCACAATCTAACCGTACCTTTTTCGATGCAGCGCATTTCTTCTGTCCCATTTTCTTTGTCTCGTCTCTTGAATCTAGCTCTACCTTCGTTGGCGCCTCCATATGTGCGACGTCATTGTCGCCTATGACGTCTAGTGTCTTATGGGCGAGCATTCATCTAACAAAACTTTTACGGGCGGCAGGTCCGGTTAGTAATTACGAATCCTGATACTGATATATGCAAACATCTAACAAAACCTTTCCTGGACCAACTTCATCATAACATTGATCCTCGGGCAGGTCTCCTTCCATAGCTTTGCCATCGTCGTTGTTGTGTCATCACCGACAACACCGCCACACCACAATAACCACTCTAACAAGGTCTTATTTTGCGGCCTCGCACGCATAGCCACCTCGTCGTCGACATTGAGTTCACCGGTGTTTGAGGTTCATGTAGACCGCGCGCATATGTTTTTATGAAAAACAAATGTTGTTCCTCATGAGTCGCCGAGACCTCGGCTGTGTTTCGAACAAGCACTAAATCTACCTAAGAACAGGAGGAGACTGATAACAAGTCAGAGCATAGAACTGTCGCGTGGCCCGGCGTGAACTGGACGCCTTGTCTCGGCGGCGGTGGTGGTCCAGGGTGGGCGCTAATCATTTTCTCTTGGCCGGTGCAAAAGGAAAAGGACGTCCCATAAAAGATTGAGAGAAAAATGATCTCGACTCGGGCCTTTCGGCACGTTGCACCGTCACCGGCACGTTTCCACCTGCGCTTTGCGCAGAGAATAATCACGAAAGTTCTTTGATTATTACCAAACTCTCAGTACGGGCACTAAATTATCATGCGTTTTTTTTTAAATTGAATCTATTCATTAAGGCAGTGTTCGGCAACCCATCACTCCTAAAAATGCGAGAAGCTGCGGAGTGAAGGGACTGCAGCTCCGTGCTGTTTAACTACAGCTCCGCCGCTCCTGGAGTGGAGCGGCGGAGTGGACAGACTCCGAATAGGACTTAACTGTCGAGATAGTAAAAAAACACTAGAAATAACAATGATTACATCCAGATTCGTATATCACCTAGTAACAATGATTACCTAATGCGAACCAATCTGTGATTGAATGGTTAGAGGGACTGTGCTATCCTCAGCCCATCAGGGTTCAAGTTCTGGTGTTCGCATTTATTTCTAGATTTATTTCAGGATCTTCGAGGGGTGAGTGTATGCTCGTGTATATGAACGCTTGTGCATGTACTATTTAAAAAAACAATAATTACCTAACTTACAATACGACACTCAATTATCCTGCATTTTCATTTTTAGAAAAAACTTCAATCTATTCTTTAACTGTCAAGACAGTACAAAGAACATCATAGTTAACAACAATTACATCCAGATCCGTAGACCATCTAATAACAACCAGAAACATTGAAGCGAGTCGAGACGTGTCTTCATCATCGCCTGCAATGATGTTATACTAAGTTATGATTGGCTATATCGTCACAGTCCAATCAATTTAGATTGGGAGGCAAGAACAATGAGTATCTGTCATAATGGACAACAACAATACTACTTCTTCAATATTGTTAAACCCTGATAAGTTTTAAAAGACAATTGATAAATGAGCTATGGGCTACTATCTTTATCGCATATCTTCCCTCCTTCATTGTAGCCGGACAAACCTTATTTAGTAGATAGTAGAGCAGTCGTTGTGCTAAAGTCCAACAAGACCAGCACACCAGAAAACAGTTACCGATGAAGAGAGGCATAAATTGATTGAAAAGATCCAAAATGTAGACACACCAATGCAGGCAAACGAAGACCGAATCCAAGTGGACCTATCGAAGACAAACGCCGGTCTAATCCCGCGAGATTCGCTAGAGACACGTCTTACACACTAGAAACACGATCCGGGCATGGGCTAGGCAGGAAGAATCCTATCCCGTCTTCAGGGAACCCCCACCGCCTTGCCTTTCTGAGCGGGACATAAATCCTAACAAAACTAAAAAAAAAGCACCCAAAAATGAAGTCCTACTGTCAGGAAGGACGAGCCGGAATCCACCGCGCCTCCATAGCCTTAAGGCCACAGAAGATGAGGCAGACCAACGATAACACCGACACGAGGCAGGGAAACCCTATCGCTTGAGCGCTCTTGGTCATGAGCCAAGGGGCACGGGAGGACGTAGCCAAGCTTAATTTCAGTAGGGGCAACAAATAAGAGAAAATTATGAAGAGAAAGGGAAAAAATAGAAAATATCAAGAAGAAATAATAATAATGTCGAATAAATTTTTGATGATTTTCGTGCGGAAATTATTTATTTTATCTTTTTTTGAAAGAATTATTTATTTTATCTCAAAACATTCAACTTTTTTGTTCTTCTCAAATTTGAGAATGAAGCCGGGAGACACTTATTTCTCGCGCCGCTGTCTGCTTCGTCATTACAATTAACATCAATCTGAAACCAAAACTGCACGCCTTGATGCATAAATCTAGTGTATGCCTCTTCTCCCGTCAAGACGAGTGCACATGGATGTTTTTCAGAGAGAGGTCGGGGTTTTTTTTTTTTTT
>NC_041388.1:591080878-591082513 GCF_002162155.2 Triticum dicoccoides | reverse complement strand
GAGAGCCCATGCGTTGTTATCGGGCCAGGGGCCTATCACACATTCTGGCGTGAGCCCATGTCCGCCTCACTCTCTCTCTCTCTCTCTCTCTCTCTCTCTCGTCCTCCCAACGCGTCAGTAGAGCAGAGCAGTCTTGCAGATAAGGAAAGCTCTGGTTCTGCGCACAAGCTCCAACCAAATTCCGACTCCTCTGCGCAGACCAATCACCAATGCCTGGGCCTCCTTCCACCATGTCCCTGCCGAGGCCGAGCAGGTGCTACCGCTGCTGCTCGTCGTCGACGCCGCCGCCGCCGAAGCAGCGAGCCGCGGAGAGCAAGCGGCGGCCTATCCGTAACCCATTGTCGCCACCTCCATTCATCCGCTCGTCTTGCCGCGCTAATAACTAACTCCTCGCGTGCCGCGCGCAACAGTGCAGGCGGAGCGCGGCTGCTGCTGACCCGGAGGGCGCTGGCGGGCGCTGTGGCGACGGTGACGTTGGCGGTGGCGGGCCGTGCCAGGGCGGCGGAGGGCGGCGAGGGGGTGGTGGGCGCGTTCAATTCGCTGTTCGACCCGAACGAGGAGACCAAGGCCGGGAAGGTGCTGCCCAAGGCGTACCTGAAGGCGGCGCGGGAGGTGGTGCGGACGCTCCGGGAGTCGCTGGGGGAGGGCGACGCCGCCGGCGACTCGGCCAGCTTCCGCAGGGGCGCCGACTCCGCCAAGACGTCCATCCGGGAGTTCCTCGGCGGCTGGAGAGGCCAGCCCGCCGTCGCCAAAGAGGTACAACCAGCCAGCAGCAGCTCCATTCCCTTTCTCTCAAGCCAATGCTATGAATGTTGTTGCTCAGCTACTACCAAGTTTGTCAGGAAATTCAATCTTGCAAACTATCCCCCTTTTTTTGAAGAAAAAGAGTCGAAGGGTGTTGAGAGTGTTTATTTAGGGCGATTAAACCATCTGTGAATTCACTTGCCGCCCTAATATTGGATTGGATGCAATGCAGGAGTCGTATGTGGCGCTGGAGAAGGCCATCAAATCGCTGGCGGAGTTCTACTCCAAGGCAGGGCCCTTCGCCTCGCTTCCGGGAGATGTCAAAAACAAGATCCTCGACGACCTCAACGCCGCAGAGGCCTACCTCTAGGTCTCTTTGCTTAGCGGCATTGTATTTTCCGGCGTAAATTCGTTATACTTGTGTCCTTTTGTTGCGACGTTATGATGAGTAAATAATAATTGAAATGGATCCCCATTTCTCTCTTGATTCAACGGAGGCGAATATGGGCACCAGGGTAGTAGATGCATTGGAGAGGTGCTGGATCTTCAGTTCATTCTAAATTTCCCACACGACCAGAATGAGCAAGAGGCAAAGGCCTTCCGGTGGAGGAAGCCGGCGGGCCGGCAACCACAATGCAGAAGCACACATGGAACCCTGATTGATGCTTGCCAGCAGGCCCCATCCCCATGAATTCCTCCACAGTTAAAACATCCTAAAATTTCAGGTTTGAAATTACTCGCAGCAGCATGGCAAAGCTTTTTCGCCCATACAACTAGCATCATACAGACAATGAGGTTCCTTCTTCTGGTTGCAAAAGTGCAAAGCTATTGACAGAAACAACAACTAACATCCACTATGATTCGCGGCAACGTTGGCCTTCGACTTTTAAG
>NC_041388.1:591071425-591080728 GCF_002162155.2 Triticum dicoccoides | reverse complement strand
ATCCCCCTTCTACCTGCTGAGGAGTCCACATACAGTTAGGTATGGTCGGGGTCAACAACTTTTAATACTGCACACTGCACAGGCTGGTCACCAAGCCCTGACCAAAACAGCGCTCGTCTTCAAAAACGCATCCTTTCAGGTTTGCTTTCTGGAAGAAGCAGATGCACGGCAGGCTGAGTTAAAACAAGATAACTAAATGGTTTCATCATCTATGTCTGTCACTCTTGCGAAGCAGGTTGCGTTGTCTTGTCGGGCCAAAATGAACTGGAGACGAGGCTCGTCAATCTGCAATTAAGATTTAAAATAAAAATCTTGAGACCCACATAAAAATCTATTGCTAAACAATTAAAGTACAGCCATGGCCCAGAGATCTTATCATAGAGAACCCCATCAGCATGATAGGTATATTAAGGTACTAATTGTTTGAGTAACAGTATGTCCTAATCCTTCAAAATAGGAAACAGTATGCACTGGGGTTACTATATTTATATCTATACAAAGAAGAAGAAGAACTAGTATTCACACCACCTTCACTGACATGCTAAACAAAACTATGCTTATCCAAGGGTGTTATTTCAGATTAATATGTATGTTATAGTAAATGGAGGGTTTTCCTGCAATTATCTATGGGTCAAAGAAGTATTAGCTGTTTATAAGAAACATTATGCACTGGAGTTGGCCATCTTTAAAAAGCAAAATTAAACTTCGAGTTCAAAGTCTGTCCTCTGAAATTCTGTTTCAAATCAAGATCCAAAAAGAACATGAAAATGGTTATTACAAAGCATTTACCTTTGCAAGTTTCAGCATCTTCTTTGCTGCTGTTCAACTGATCCATGACCTCCGAACCTTGGGTCTCCGCATCCGCATCTACATCTGCAACGGAGCAAACAGAGTCCACATCGGATACTTTTCTGAACTATCTCCAGAGAAATCAAGTATCAATTGTACAAATGGCCAGTCGCCATTGGATAAAGAAACAGGGAGAAAAAATGAAATATACATAAGAGACATGTTATTCATGGTACTGACCTCCTTCAGAACCTGGGTGTTCCTGAGGTGAAGCCTGCTTATTTAGCAATGGCTTTTGAAGAAGACCTGTACCAGGAAAAACTAACATGTTGATAGACTTGACTTCTTGCTTGTCTGAAACTTCAAGTGGGCTAAATCCGAATTTGGATGTCCAGGTGTCCACCAGTTCATTAATAGCAGGAATGATCAACTTCTCAACTTTGAGAGAACTGAGGATCTGAAATGTAAATAAGAGAAGGCATTAAGAACACACATGGAATTACCCTACTATGATAATAAAACAAAAAAACATCAAGCCAATTCATCCATAACCTACTGTAGGGAAAGGTGCAAAGTGTTGCCAGTTATACACTAATATAGCTGTACCATGATGGAATTACCCTACCATTGTATGCATATGCGCTATATCCATTACAGGTTTCAGTACCAAATGAAGAAAACATTGTCAAGCAGTTGTAGCATGCCAATTGTAACTCAATACCATTTTACAAGAGGGCAATATTAGTTTGCTACCTTTGTAATCTCTCTGCTACTACTTTTGAACAGATTTCAGGTTGATAACAAAATCTTGCATAAGTTCATAAAGTTAGGGTTTGACAAGTTCAGTTCTCCAAATTTACAAACTATAATGAAACATACATAACTACAGGAGGACTAAATAGAACATCCCCAAACTTTTGTCCTATATAAGCACCATGAAGAATGCCAAAATGGATCTGAGGCTCAGGTAAAGATACCATTTCAATTCCATCTAAAAGTCGACGGCACATCCCTTGGCGACGATACATATGTCGTGTACCAATGAATGGCATCTCTGCCAACTTGGTCCCATGTATCCTGTTTCAGCATAAGACATAATAACAGTAAACTTGTATTAGAATCCAGCAATTCAGCGGAAGAAAAAAGAAACTCAAGAGCAACCAGATAATAGCAAGTGTTACAAAGTTAGTCTGATGTATATTACTGCTTAATGCTAGAGTTCAGATAGCGAGGCTAAAAAGTTGTATAAACAAAGTATATAGTGTAGGACATATCTAGACAAGCAAGCTACAAAATTGCATGCAAAGAGCTTTATGAAGTATGCAAGCAATAATAAGTTTATAACTAACGTATCTTACTAAAGTGTAACGCTCCAGTGACATAAAGCTACTTTCTTTAATACAGAATACCACCAACACCATCAGGATAAATGAGTACTTCCGTAAAAACTGCTCGGTGCTCACAGTAATGATCTAGTAAGCGTCACCTAGCAGGCTAGCAGTAGTACTAGACAATTGAACATAACTTGTTTTTGTCAAGTTTGAATTATTCAATTATCAGTAGCCTATATTCAAGCAACTTGACTAATCGCCTGACCACCTACATTGGAAAATTAGAGTGGGAATGCAGCTTCCACTCCATAGTTGGAGCATACATGACTAATTGCCATATAGGTCAGCAAACTAGTGGTTGAAACAAGACACTCAGTATATTAAGCGAGGACATGAATCTCTGATACCAATGAATAGTGTATTCAGTTCATACACATGGCAGAACAGTCACAAAACATGGCATACACACAAAAGAAGGAAGTAACCCACCTGACTGATGCTGCAGATACTATTTCATCTCCACGCTCCAAAATAAAGATATAAAATCCACGGAAATCCAGCCGGAGAAAATTTGACCTGCACACAGACAAGAAATGAGAGAGCAATCAAACATCTCTCACTGATAAATGTTACCAGTTCAACTTGTTGTCATGACGCAACTGTTAGATAAGTAACTTGACCAATGTGCCCAGCAGCATAAACAAACACCCAAACCAATTCTGTATGCCAGTAACTGAACATACAGTAAGCCAGAGGGATCATACCCGTGTATAGATTCAAACTACCCAAGCCACATATGCACACACGTAAGCACTAGGAATAGGTCCCACCAATCAGCCACTTTATCAAACTAGGAATAAGCAATTAATTGTCGAATGGCGTCGTTGGTCAATTTTGTTAGTTTGCTATTTGGTGCATGCATAGGTGATGCTTTAATACTTGGGTCTTTTCTTTTGCCGTTTTAACGCACATATTGCACATATTTGACATTATTCACATACCTCTATATGCCATTGTAGCGAAACACATGATGTAAGCTCAAAAACATCAAAGAACTAAACCGACGGACAGCAAAATCTTATCATCACAAGAATAAGCAAAATGTTAAAACTCCACAATCATTTTATGGCTAGGGGCATCGCCAGCTTGCTTGAAATAATCAAGGGCAAGGCCCGGTTGTGGGCAAGGGCAGGGGGCACGGTCTCGCGATGCTTCTACTGCTGGTGCCTAGAACTTGGCATGCACCGTTGTATTTCTGGGGCGTGGGCCATTTCAGGCTTGTACATGGAGACACAAGGCTTTTGCGTTTTCTGAGGAAAAACAATTATGGCGAGGAAACAAAAATATTGCGAGGTGAGCTCACCCCAACAGACCTGCATCTGTCAATAGCTATACAGCCAAGCATGGAGAGGGGTAGAAGGATACTAAAAACGACCCAGCTTAAATGAGTAGCAAGAGGTAACTACAGCAACATTGAAGGTAAACTCAACCCCACCCACAAAAACACACGTGCATAGGAAGGAGAGAAAGAGAGTGTGTGCAAAGATTTACAAATCGAAAGCATATCAACAACAGAGGAGTTCTACAAAATATCCTTGAGCTTGCTTAGAGTACCATGAGCTTGTGTTAAGAGAGATGCCTACCCACAGTTGTACACAACATTACGTATCAAGTTGATCCCAGTTCTTTGGTCAACAATAGGAAGAAAGCACTCATCCATCAGTGAAAGAGCAACTGCAATCTTGGAATTACACTCGACCCTTCCATCCAAATCAAGAACTGTTTCTGGTGCATTTTCACGGCTACACTGAATAATTCTGCATGCAAATTCAGGTTCAAGATCCTTCTTGACCGCAAGAAGATTCTGCAATTCCTCAAACAGCTGCATTGCATAGAAAGTTATTTAGATTCCGTGGTGCGATGAGGATTCAGGGAGGGAAAATGCCGACTGATGGAAAAGAAAGTGAGAATAAAGAATAACATGTGAACAGGTTTGGTCTTCAAAGGGATACAGGAAACAGAAATATTAAGCATTAGGAAACTTTCCAAACTGTTTTCAGTCAAAGTGAAACAGAAATAGTAACGATTAAACTGATCACATACATCTTCATTATAGAATATCAATACTATTTTTGTTTGTTTTCCAGAGTATCCAAGGTGGATTAGTTTGTACAATAATATCGCAATATCGACGGAAAAACGATAATAATATTTCTATGCAGCATTTCAAAATACTTCTACATATATCCATATTCAAATTTCAACTGTACTACACAAATCCTTAAACATCACTTAAGTAATAACTATTTCAAGGATGATGGCATGCAAAGTTCTGCATGTTTTTCAGATAAAAAATTGTCACCATACTGGAAATATTCAGTCTCAGAAGACTAAGGAAATCCAAATTCCGAAGTAAATGATTTTGGTAGCTTTGCATACTATATTGGTCGCTTATCGAGTATAGCTACTTGGACAAAAAACTAAATGCCATAATTCAAAAATAAAAGCAATAGAACTCTGTTGAGTAGGTTAAGTGCAGATATTTAACGAGTGACATTTTCAAGCATCAAGTTGTCACAAGCTAGTGACACTCAACTTAGCTCAAAATATATAATGTCAATGCTAGAATTGTAGTCATGGAAAACTACATCGTAATATGTCCAGAAAGAAAGTCATGGAAAGGGAAGAACTAAAGTTGACAAAGTATTACCAGTCTGCAACTTTGTTGGCAAAAATGATTTCCTGCCTGATTGGAGACACTGGATAGGTCCTCAGTCTCAGGAGAGCAAGCTGGGTGATCTGCAGGCATCATCATTGTGGAACAGTCAAAAACATGATTGACTAACACAACATTATAGTAACAACAACCGGAATCTGACAAAATAAGTTATCAAAGATTCCAAAGTACCAAAGAACTAGGATACACAGAGATCACATACATTTCTCCTCGCATTGGGAACAAGAATGTAATGAATCAACTTCAGCATTGTCTGGAGCATCATGATTCAAATGCTCCTGACAAAATTTACAGGAACAGTTTGCACAACGCCAATCATCAGATGGAAGTTCCTGTAAATTGGATATTCATGCTCATTAGAGAATGCTGCGCCAGATACACTTAGCCATAGACCATATACTAGGGGGGAAATCGAGGTCATATGCTAGTCGTTTCAATATCTCCCTAATCCAGGAACTGCTAAATTAATCAGACACATAAATCAAAATGCTGACAAATCTGCGGTACAACTGAAAGAAATGTCAGACGGTTATTGCTCAGAGTGAAAACGGCATTAAGCCAACAACCTAACACAGTAACTGTATGAAAAGCGCTTTTTTTAAGTATAAACACCATTTACTCTCTGTATATAAATACATACCTCGAGTTCTAGGCAACTCATGTGGAATGTTGAGGGGCATCCATCACAGCAGATCAAATTGCCTCCATCACCACAAATACCACATGTGTCGTCATTGGGATCATCACCCTCAGTGCTAACAGGGAAAAAGGCCTGTCTTTCAGAATCAGACTGCTTGTCCCATGCACTAATGAGACAATGCAAAAGGTCATTGTCCAGCCCATCCACAAGTATATTCCTGTATGGTTTGCTCGGTTGACCACCAGCATGAGCCACAAATTCGAGTACTGTGACAACCTTGCTACAGCAGCTACAGTTAATTCCATCCCTGGTGAGTAAACCCTCTAGCAGAACTTTTGAGCGGCTTTCATCCATGCATTTCAGTCTAGTGTTGACGGATAGAACATCCAGATCAATCAACCAGGAGAAAACTGTGCGTTTCCATTCATATGGAGCAAAACCATTGCTGCTTCCAGCCTCCTGATTTGATCCACGAGCGAGTAGAGCACAACCGCCTCGCTTTTTTCTTTCCTTTGAAATCTTCTTCTTCTTTTCCTTTGGCCTGCCCTTTGAATTTTTAGAGTTCTTTAGCAAACCATGCTTCCTCTTTTTTAACTTCTGAAGCTCAACTTTGGTCTTTCGCTTGTTAACAACTACTCTTTTTAGTTTGCTGAGGATCTCCTGTGGTAAAGAACTACTCACAGAAGCATGTGTTTTGCCAGGGCTGCCCGGAGATTTCTTTGATAAATTCTCGCTTGTAGCTTCGTTCTTTTGCTCAGATTGCATACTTTCATACACTGCGTATGCTTTTGTGATTGACCAGTAAGATCCTTTACCACTTGGAGGTATATAGACAGAATCCCAATAATTTCTGCCATTCCTGGGTCTCAGATCAATCTTCCAACCAGCATCCAGAAGTATGGTCTTTACCTGTTCGCTTATTTGACGCTTTTGTTCAAAACGACCTGTTGATTCACCTGGGTTTCCAGATTTTGCTCTGGAGCCATATTGTGCCTCGCTATTGCCTTTGGAACAACTTGCTTTGGGAGAACCAGAAGAACGGTTTGGTCTAGATCCGGACCTTTGTTTATGCAATGGATCTTTCCTTTTTCGCCTGTCTTTTCTCACAACAATAACTTCCTCAGATTCACTAGAATACTCTTGATTTACCATGACGGCAGGAGCATCATGTTCTCTGCGCCCTCTACAATTTCTCTTGTGGGTAATGATGATATCAGTTCCATCAACATCAGATCCATTATGTGAAAGCTTGCAGGCATCTTTATTAGAGGGGTTAACAGATCTGCTCAACTCAGCTGCTCGACTGTGATGCTGCCGTTTTGTCAAAATATCTTTTTTGTCTGGACCGGAGTTCTTCTCTGTAAGCATCTTCCCAGAAGACTTCTTTGATTGATCTAACTCGGTGTGAGAAGTACTTCTTATCTTTTTCATGGATGGTGTCTCAACTGGTGACCCTCCAGCAATTTTATCAAGACCTGATTCCAACATCCTCTTCTTGCTGGCAACAATCTTAGCACCAACTGATAATGGTGACTTCGGCATGGCAGTCTTGTTTTCAGATCTAACTCCTTCCGAATCTGTTAGCTCTGTATCATTCTTTTCAGTGATAGCTGAACTACAGACATTCTGATCCACCAGAGGAACTGCATCTTTTGTTGTTGCCTTGGCAATGCTGCCACTTCTCATGGACGGCTGTGGCTTCGAATTGATCTTTATCTCTGTTGCTGATGCCTTGTTCTCTGTGATATTTGCAGGATAATCCTTGCCAGTAACACCTGATTTTCTTTGAGCACTAATCTTTCCATTTGGTGTGTTCTTCTTTGTGTTGGTTCCACGTTTAGCAGGTTCAGTGTGGTCAGCTTTTAAGGATGCAGTATTGCTCACTTTCCTTGTATAATGATGAACAACATCTTCCTTTCTCCCCTTGCTTTCCATGCTAGCCGCGTTTGCACTACTTTTGCATGAGCTTCCAGAAGCCTCTCTTTGTTTAACTGTAGATGACCTTGTAACTCTCCTCTCAAACTGAACCTCCTCCTCTTCATGTTTCAACTGCTTCATTTCACATGTGTTTCTGGTTAACGACTTTCTCCTTATAAATACAATGTCAGGAGTCGAAATCCCCTTGGTTCCGCCTACAGGGCTACCTAAGCCCTCTTTATGGTTAGTGCAATCAGTTAATGCGATGTTGTTATCAGCCACACATCTTCCATTACCATTTAGAGAAGCTTCAGTGTCTTTACGTACATCATCATCGTGACAATGCTTCTCAACTCCCTGATCACCACTCTGGAGTACCATTCCCTCAGTACGCACAACATTACCATCCTGCTGAACAGGTTCTGATGCGCTAGTAGGGTTGTTTCTGCTTACATCAATGACCAATTCATCGTCTTTTGCTGCAGCTGATGGGTCTATGACCTCCCCCTGGCAAGGTCCATTGGCACCCTTGTTTTCCTGGGAGTCATCAGTACCACCCCCACTTGTTCCAGACACATTCTCCTCCTCCTGAGTTGCAGAGTAAGTCTTCTCGTCTGCCTTCACTTTATCATCAGATTCAAAATTGCTTTTTTGGTTGTCTAAGCCATTCTCTTGAGCAATACCGGCACTATCCACATTATTCTCAGAACACTTAGCTGGCACTTGTATAGCATCATCCACTTTCACTGGAACCTCATCCATGTGCTCATCGCCTTTAGAAGCGTCGACTGTCTGCGCCCCGCTTCTGCCATCCTCTGCAACAGCCTCACAGTTAGTCTTCTCCAGACTGTCACCTGCAGTAGCCTCGCAGTTAGTCTTCTCCAGACTGTCACCCGCAGTAGCCTCGCAGTTAGTCTTCTCCAAACTGTCACCCGCAGTAGCCTCACAGTCAGTCTTCTCCAAAGCGTCACACTCGCTAACATCCGCGGCGGCGGCAGCTTCACCCTCGGGCTCAGCATCCACATGCAGCTTCATGGTGGCTGACCTGAGCACCCTCTTTGCCACGCCGCCATTCTCGCCCGCAGGAACATCCTTCCTCTTCTTCCCCGTAAGCATGGACCCTCCGCCGCCCAGAACGTCAACATCACCAAGGGAAGGTTTTTCCACCTCCACCAAGGAGGAAGCCTTGGGCGAGTCCTTCATCAGGGCGTCTTCTATTCCTGGCATCGGGTTTCGCTCCAAACCGTTAAGCCTCATCCCAGTGCCCTGCGTGATAAGAACAGAAAAATCATCAGAACCACACTCCCACTAAATGTTGAACTGGTGGCCACCTATAGCTACCCGAACTCCCAGCCAGCGTAAACCTAGCAAGATAATTAGGGTTGGGAAACTCGGGGCAATGGGGTATCAAGCGCATGAAATGGTTAAGACCTGCTCTTTCGAGTAAACCTAGATGGCAATTCGGGAAACTGGTGAAACATCTTAGACATCAAGCGGAAAAAAGCATAATCCCTTGAAATCCGGAGGCGAAGCAGCGGGGCAGCTCACCAGAAGCCAGGGAGGAGGAGAGCATGCCCTGGATCAGCACCGAATCGCGCGGCCGAAACCGTGCAAGGCCGAGATCGCCGGCCTCCGCCGCCGAGAGCAAGCGGTGGAAGCAGCGGTTGCCGGCGCGGCCACCGGCCCCGCCGATCCGGCCGCGGAAGGGTGGGGTCCGGCGCGAATCCGCGGCGTGGGGGCGGCGAATCTGGGGGGATTCGGGCGCCGGAATGCCGAATTGGGGTCGGGATGGGGCGGTGGGAGGGAGGAGGGGGAGGGCGCTTGGTGGTGTGCTGCTATAGGCTTTTGGGTTTGTGGGTTTTAATCCGCTCCCTAACTCCTTTTCCTCC